>NC_044195.1:1966144-2133853 GCF_900880675.1 Sparus aurata | reverse complement strand
AATTACCAGTGTGCACATTGTCAGTCAGTTCTGTTGATTACCTACTTTCTGCCACATGTTGGCTATTTGATCCCTCTGCTTTTCATTATAAGTGTTATAAATGTTATATTTTCTCTATAAGTGTTGATATTTTCCTTGATTCCTAATATATACATTTAATGAAAAGACATAAAAATTTTAATGAACCTGTTTTAACATGTTAACTGTGGTAACTTCTCTCCTTACTTTTGGCAGACTTTTCTATAACAATTTCCACTCCCTTTGTGTGGGTCCAGTACAGTTGAACATAGGGAATAATGAAGTACAGTAAATTCTATAGTTGCAAGTAGATATTGCTATATATTACTAACCTTCTAATCACCTAATGATGCAATTTCCACTTCCTTTGTGTGGGTCCAGTGCAGTTGAAAATATGAAAATAAGTTGAAGTAGGATTACTATAAATACCGGTAGTTGCAGGGAGAAATTGATATCGATTTCTAACCATCTAACCTTCATTTTGAACCACTTTGATTCAGACCTCATTTCCTATTATTTCACAACCTAGTAGATGACCCCTGGATAGTTTTACCCACTGTAATCATTCATTGGTATCACATAATTACTGAATAATCAACTCTGGTAACAAGTACTGATTGGGAAATACTATGTGCATGTCTTGTACAAGAAAAATATGTTTCTAGGCATTGTACTGTATACATCAACGTTTAAATATGAAAGTGGCTAGTAAAAATGTTGAGTGGCTGGTAGATTTCAGAATTTACCAGCCACAGTGGCAGATGGACAAAAAAGTTAATTTCCATCCCTGATACACACAAATGCACTCACAATTTCCTCTATTTTCCTTTTCCTCATCTCATCTGCCTCCATTCTACTGTCTGAACTCCATGTCCTACCTCGTTCTTTTCCTCCTCCCTCTCTCTATATTTTCCCTTCCCATCTTTTGTTCATCTTCTTCAGTCATTCTGCCCCTTTCCCTTCCCTATCTCCTCTTCTTCTTTCCCATCTCAACCTGTCCATGAACCATACACATGTCTTTACAGCTTACCTGCTGCAGTGTAATCTTCTTCATTGGTATGAAGTCCTTCCCCACTTTGACCTTATTCACTAGTTATGCCTGAATGACAAGATGGATACATTCAATTTCACATGTTTTATAATGATATTCCAAACTCAATTTTATATCATTATGATAATACTATTAATTGTACAAAGAAGTATTGGTCTTATCAGCCAACAGACATTTAACCCCTGAACACAGACACAAAGTGTATTAGTATCAAAAAACCCATGTGTTACAAGAGTAAATGGATAGTGTCTGCCACAGTACTATGGACGCTCACTGCCACTTTACCATCTTAATATGAGAAGCACTGAAAAAATTGCCTCCACCACCTGGCCCTCGACACTCATGAGGCCCTGTCTGGTGTCCCCCTCACTCAGGGGAGTGAGTGGTGATGCAGGGTTTGCCATTGTCTCTGCCTCTTTGCGGAGGTCATCTGACACGAATTTCTCAGTTGTGTGGAAAAACAGTGTTCTTCTGTCAACATTTATGAAATAAGGCGGTTCATCGCCCCTGAGGCTGTAGCCCCTAATAATATGTGTTTCCTGCTTTAATTTTTGTGCCAAATTCTTCAAAGAAAGTTAATTTGCTCAATGTCTGGCCAGCTGATATAACTGCCAATTTGTTTGCTTTTGTTGTTGCTGGCCAAACTGTACTTTTGGTAAAATCCCATGTGATTACTGTGGTTTGTCAATCATATTCAGGACGGCAACTGTTATGGGGGGTGGTTGGGAATGTGGATTTTTGTTATGAACAATGCACGGTGGAACTGGACCCAAATGCGAGACACAATAACACAGAGTCAAATTTAAACTGATTTAATGTGCAATAAATATCCAGAGCAAAGTTCACAGGGGTGGGGGAGGGGTGGTGTGTCCGGTATCCAATTGGTGAGTGGTGGGTGGTGGGTGGCCAGAGCCTGCCCAGTGATCCAGAGTGGCGTCCTTCCACATAGCAATGGCGGCCTCTGAGTGAACAAACAATTCAATAATCCGAAACAGGGCTGTAGGCGACAAGCAAGCATGCAGGCAGGTGGAGTGGCTTAAGCAAGCAAATGAGGCGAACTGCAACAAAAGAACACAAGGAAGGGTTAGCTGCACAAGGTAAGGACAATGGAAAAACAACAGACTTAAAGGGAGCCAGGATCTCAACAATAGTACCGTTCTTGCTGACTGAACTATCTGGCAACGAGTGAATCTCAGGCCGGATGATTAGTGCTGATGATTGCCATCTGGCTCCAACCTGCAGGGAGACAGCCACACCCACCAACTCACAGAGACAGACACAGAGCTGCCACTTTAACATGTAGGATCACACACAGGGGGAAACCAACTGTGGTTGTGTCCCAATTCAGGGTCTGCAGACTTCGAGTGCGCATTTGAAGTGCAATTGCGTCCCATTTGTTCTCCAAATGCACCCCACACATGCGCCCAGCTTTTTTTGGAGTGTGCACTGCTACTACCCTTCGTGGTCTCACATATCCCAAGATTCATTGCGCGCCCGAAGAGAAGAAATAAATAAATAACCTCAAGTGGCGCAGATCTCGTATTTAAATGTAAGTATTGGATCTATACCAGTGGCGTCGTTAGCCCTGGGCTTCCGGGGCTAGAACCCCGGATGTTTTAAACCTAGCCCCGGACGTTTTTTCCGGCAAAAATTACAGTTTTTAATACAGAAATAGACACATCAAATCGCCCACTTCAGACAGTCACATCCCTATCACTCTGGTCACAACTCTCTTTGTCTTGCTCTCTGAGCCAGGGCTATGACACAGAGCATGACACATGGATATCCGCAGCTTTTTTGGGCCAAAGGCAATGCTGGCAAAGAGAGAAGAACCAACTTCAGGTAATGTTACCTTAGGTAACAAGACCGTTAGATAGCATCTCACCTGTAGGCTATTCATGGGGACAGCCTTCCATTCCGACAACCCTCCATTGCGGAACCCCTCCATTCCGAAACACCCCCACTCCGAAACACACTAACCGTTCCAACCTCCCCCTGAAACACTGCTGTTCCGAAATTAAACACTGCTGTTCCGAAAATTGATTTTCAAGTTTACATTACTTCCTACATCAAACACTGCCGTCTGCTCACCGGCCGCACTCACACAAGTCATTTTTTTTATATTGCTAATAGGCCTATGTCACTATCTTCATTTATTATGTAGTATATTTTCGCTTGCAGCAAACACATTTAAATGTTTGTCTTATTTTTACACGTGCTATCCGTGGTGCTGAAATCCCCACTTCCAGCCGCACTCGCACAACTCCGAAATAAACTGTGGCCCATGGGTGCGATCTGCCGGGGAATGACCCCTCTGGTCGTTCGTTTTAACATAACTTGTCTTTGTGGAAGGTTAGAATGCATGAGTGGATTGAGCAGTGCTGCTCAGTTTGTCTTTGAAAAAAAAAGCAGAGGAGAAGATCAGGCTGTGTCTGAATATGCACAAAGATCGGTATAACCATTGGAGCAATTTTCATACAATTTCAGATATTTAGCATGATAAAGTAATTTCAATTCAACATAGCCATTTGTCCAGCTGAAGCATAATGAGCGTTATGTCATTAATATGAAGTAGGCTTGTTTTGCGGTTAATCAGCCACATGATCCGTTTGAACCCACAAAGGAAAAAAGGATAAATACGCAATCTCCGTTTCCTTTCTGATTGTGTACATTCGGAGTGGGGGGGTTTCGGAATGGAGGGGTTTCCCCAATAGCCTTTTCGGAATAGCGGGGTCTTTGAAAAAAAGGGAAACCCCGCCATTAAGATGAATTGAAGTCTATGTTCGGAACAGCGGGGTTTCGGAAAGGCGGAGTGTAACTGCTATTCATCTGCACAATGGTATTTTCTCTTAAACCCGAGCGCCCGGTAGCGGGGGGGTAGCTGCGCATGTTGCATCATACACCCTATAAGATCATGCTAACCATGTAGCAACATATCAATGCAGCACACCCATTTAACTGGAAGAAGCTCGGCCAAAAGCTCATGATAACCATTTTCACCCTAATCGAAACACAATTCCGACACCAAGCAACTAAATGAGCATGTAGAAAAAACCCATGAACGGCACATGTCCACAAAATCGGCGCTAGCGATTACGCTACTTCATGCTAAGGATACATACAGCACATCATATGATAGCTGGGACTCCACAAATTCCAACTGTATAAGTT
The DNA here is from genome assembly GCF_900880675.1 of Sparus aurata. Taxonomy (NCBI): domain Eukaryota; kingdom Metazoa; phylum Chordata; class Actinopteri; order Spariformes; family Sparidae; genus Sparus; species Sparus aurata. The sequence goes on along the minus strand of NC_044195.1, from coordinate 2,129,613 downwards.
CATCACTCTGAGCCTAAAACTCACTGAAACAGCAGCCGAAGAAGAGCAAAAATAAACATCACTTTATACAGACAAAATCATGAATTATGTGTTACATTGGCTGTTTTGTGATTATAAATTGTGTTCGAGTGCATTACACCGCTCCACCAGCTAATCCAATGTGCTGTGTCACTTTGAAATGATTCCTGACCGTTCAGGAAAGGTTTCGGTTTCAGGAGGACACGTATAATGTGGAGTAGGTAGGGCCCTTGTCTACGCACATGGTGTATTTGCCTCCTTGTGATTGGCGGATTAGTGTTGTTATCATTGATTTGGGGACTGCACCTCGATTCTATTGGCTCTGACGGTTCGATAGAGGTGTCAATCATCCAAATTGACCAATGGATTCCTAAAATATTGCTAACTCTAACCTGTCATGGGTGATTGACAGCTCCGCCCCCATTAAGCACCAAAACATAGAGGGCACAGCAGAACACTTTCTACATCTGTATTTTTTATTTTTATTTACATATACAGTATATACTATATTATTAAATCTGCTCAAACCAGTTCCCTTGTATGGTTTCTTTGAATGGGAAAATGTATATCTGGTTGATTTTTCAAACCAAAGACAAAACAGTTTTTAGAACAGTATTTAGATGGGTGTGCTCAAATGGCTAATTTCCGCATGAAAAATGTTTTCACTAAAACCTTTCTAATTTTTTTCTCTGCTTTACTTTATTAGCATCAGTCTTGGCACAGGTAATGTTCAGATGTGTTGCTATTATTTTCAGGAGGTTTTGGGCTGCAACTGCATGTTACAAATTTTGTTAGGCGGAAATGAAATCTTTCATTTATGCTGTGTTCCATCTTAATTTACTCTGACCCAGTAACATCTATACTAATGCTTACACCTTTTTAGAAATTTCACAAGTGTTACCTTTATTATGATTCCAAGATTATTCATATAGACCATGTAGTTGCAGAAATATACTCTATTCATTATGGGCATGTCATTTTCGAGCAGAGGCCTGAGCCAGAGGCCTAGGGCTTAAGAGTTGGAAACAGAGTAACAGTTAGGCTAGCAGTAAATATTTTGTTTTGTTATGAAGTCGCAACAACAGTGTAACCTCAGTTTAGTTGCAACCACATGACATAACGTTAACGTTACTTGGCTAGGCAACTGTTTAGCACAGCTGCCTGCACGACTCAGGAGCTGTCAAATAGGCTAAGCTGCGAACCAGCCGGTTTGTTTACTCACGTTATGTGAGTCTGTACATGCCCTTCCAAACGTGTGTTCCAAAAAAAACTGTTTGCTATGTTAGTTTATCTTCTGTTTTAGTCAAGCAGGAAAGTATTCCTCAAAATGGCAAAATTATGTTGTGTGTGTGGTGTGATGTGATCAGTCTATGTACAAAGTTCCAAAACCAAACATACTTTGTCAGAATTTGTATGTTGTGTAGAGGATTCACTTCCTCCAACTTTCAAATTAAAAACATTATTTTTGGCTCCATCATTTTCGGTTTTCAAGAAGTATTGGAGTTGTATTTATAGGCTACAAATCAATTTCTACCTCATAGGCTACTACTAGGAGCCTGCAATTCAGTAAATCATGTAATACAGACCAGATTTAATAGTCATACTTTATTTCAGATCCGTAGATCCTTAAAAAATTAAAGAAAGCAGCATACATCATAAAATGTTGACCCTCATGAAGCTATAGCTACTATGTTTCAACTGTGAATACTCTGATTTCACATTTTAGAAAAAAAAACATTGTGCAGATGTGAGTGCAGTTTTGTTGTGATTGATAATGTGTAGGCCCGAATCACATAAATCTATCTTGGTGCAGCTAGTTGAGCTAATTGTTTATTTTGTGACATCTTTTACAGAGGAGCCAGAGAGGAAAGCAGGGAGAGAGAAGAGAGGAGAGAGAGGGCGCACTAGGCCCCAAGACGAGTCAGGAGAGCACGAATGAGCGAAAGAGGGGGAAAGAGAGGAGGGAGATAGCTTAATGAGGAGCCAGGGGGGAAAGCAGAGAGAGAGAGAGACCACCTGAGCGAGAGAGGAGAATGGAGAGAGAGAGACAGGGGCCATCAGAGTCAAACAGGAGCCAGGGAGGAAAGCAGAGAGAGACAGGGAGACCACTACAGGGAGAGAGGATCCAGGGAGGACAGCAGAGGGAGAGACAAGGACCAGTCAAGTATTTAGGGAGCAGTAAAACTGGCCCAATGCAGATTATTTTTGACTTTCCTTTTACAAAATTTGGAACCCAGAGGAGGCTTTTCAAAAGACCTGGTACGAATCTTTTTAATGGATGGAATACTCTGTTAACCCTCTGAGGTCAACTGACGCGCCGGTGCATCCAAATCACGTGACCAATTTAAGATGACATAGCAGCGAGACAGAGCCTCTGTGAGTCTCAGTTCTGACTTTATGTGTTTGAGCAACCTTTAAACTATATACCAGTTTTTAAATCGTGTTGACAGGCCAAGTAAAACCGGATTTACGATATATTATGTACGCCACACTTTTTCACTAATGTTGCCGTCACGTTTGCTGCAGAAAGAGACGGTAAAGGGATCGGGCTTTCCTCACGAACATGTCCGCAAGCAGGAAGTGCAAGCAAAAAACACGTTCCTATTGGTGGAAAAAGGCACCACACCAGCCAATCACAAAATTACATGGCAAACACGTGATTTGGTTGCTGAGAGTGGGGGGGAAGATTTGGAAGGGACGGGGCGGAAAAGTGAAAGCAGCAGTGCCGGTCACAGAGGCAGCGACAGAGATCGCGAGTTTTGAGAGTTGGAGATTTGTGACATTTAGCGTGTTTGGAGTGCACAGTTGTGTTATGTAGTGTTTAGTGTAGTGTTTAGTGGTAGTGGAGTCGTTTTTTGTTTAATGAGTCAAAACAATGAGGAGTGCTGAATGTGGAGCAGGCAGTGCAACTTTTGATTGAGCTGGAGGAGCTCAGGCAGACCTGAGCCTGAGGCGTTGCCTGCATTTAAATGTAAATAGTTACTTAACTTTGTAAATTTCAAAAACTTATGCACAATTTAGCAAACAACAATTTATATTTGCATTATAAGTATGGTTCGTTGAGCATATTTGTGTTTTCACAGTAAAAAAACTAACTTTTTCCTACTCGGATTTATGTTTTTTTGTGATTTTAGGTCCATTTGTTAATACAGTAGTCAAAATGAAAAAAACTGTACAGTCACACATGTGAGGTTGTGGTGAAAATAATGACACCAAACAAGGCAAGGTAAATAGTTTTTAAGGTGAAATATAATTATAAAATCAAAAATAGTCACAAACGACTAATTATAGCCCAGACCCCAGAGGGTTAAGCCTGATTTATGCTTCTGCGTCGCGGTAGCCGTAGCCTGACATGCGCCTCCAAAAGATCCTGACTACGCGTCACTTTGGCGCGTCGAGACGCAAACGGCAAGGACTATGATTGGTCCGCTCGGAACGTCATTTCCGGCAGTTGCTTTTCCGGTCAACAGTATAACAACACCGCCATTTTTAAAGTTTTTGTGGTACGTGTAATAACAACATTTGTTGTTCAGTATCCACGAGCTCCATCTCCAAAAACACCCGCTCCATCTCAGTTGCCATTGTTTACTGTCTGACCGGAAGAAAACCAAGGAATCCGATATGAACCCCCCGAAACCAAACAAAGACACAGCCACACCGCCCTAGCGGCTTGGCGGTGAATTGCAGAACAACGCGTTCCCTCGACGCAGAACTTCGAATGCTCAATGACGGCGTAGGGTCAACGACGTAGCTACGCCGTCGCCGCGACGCAGAAGCATAAACCAGGCTTTAGTCATGATGTTGCTTTCTGTTTCGCTTGCAGGTTGTTTGGGAAGAGTCACCACACAAGAGAGGGCAGTGACTCCCTCATACACACTGGATTTTCAAATTGGAAAAGAGCTCTCAAAAGAGCATGACAAGACAGCTCTGCACAAAGCAAGCATGATCTGCTGGAAAAGCTTTCAAGCAACAAATGTCCAGGGCGACATAGTAGAGCAACTGATGACTGCCAACATTGGTGAAATCACTGAGAGGAGGGAGTACCTGCGCCGCATAGTAGCTGTTACAGCCTTATTGGGGAAGCAGGGACTACCACTCCGTGGTCACGGTGAAGGGAGGAGAGCCTCAACCAGGGTAATTTCCTGGAGACTATGAAGCTACTCAAACAATTCGACCCCTTTCTTCAAACCTACACTGCACCATCAAATGCAACATACTTGTCTTAAGAGTCACAAAATGAGCTCATTACCTGTTGCTCAAAAGTCATCACAAACAAGATTGTCAAAGAGATGACAGAAGCCAAAGTCTATTCAGTGATGGCTGACGAGGCCAGGGATGGCCTGTGTGAACAACTGGCAGTGGGTGTGCGTTATGTTGCTCCCGATGGAGAGGTGAAGAAGCGATTCCTGGCTTGAAAAAGCTTGACCATTTCGATCCAAGTCCATTACTGAGTGCCATAGAGGAGGTCCTGGTTTCCAGTGGCTGGATGGTCTTACATGCGTGGCCCAAGCATATGATGGTGCCTCAGTCATGAGTGGGGCGAAGGGTGTAGTAACAAGCACGCTTTCGGAAAAAACACCCCCAGCTATATATGTGCATTGCTATGCGCACGAGTTGAACCTCGTACTATGTCACACATGCAAAGCAATTCCAGAAGCCACCAAGTTCTTTGAACTTTTGGAGAGCATGTACTCTTTCGTCCACGTGTCTCTTGTCCATCATGACAAGTTGGCTGATGTCCAGAAACACTTGGGGTTGGACAACAGCGTCCTCATTCAGTTATCAAAGACCTGGTGGGCATGTCAGCTGCAATCTGTGAACGTCATGCTCAACAACTTCCTGCTGTGAAGCAGTCATTGGAGAGCATTCATACAGCAGTAGCTGTAGGACTACGGTCCAAGCTATGCAAATTCACCACAGAGAATCTCAAACAGAGTTTGTTATTTCCCTGCCTAGATCGTATGACACAGGAACTTGAGGATCGATTCTCAGGTGTGGAAGTAGAACTAATGATGGGCATACAGGCGTGCCACCCAGCCTCAGAGGCCTTCCTGTCTGAAGAGTCCCTCACACCCCTTGCCACACACTACGGAATCCAGCTTCAACCAGAAGAGCTCCTGGTAGTGAAAAGGTACTTGGCGAATAAACCAGCACAAGCCACTCCTGATATTCTCAGTGTCTTTAAGCTCCAGGATGCTGATATGTTTCCGACCCTAAAATCAGTCTTCCAAGTGGCACTGACTGTCCCTGTAAGTAGTTGCAGCTGCGAAAGATCTTTCAGTGCTCTCCGCCGGCTGCACACATGGTTAAGACGGACTATGGGCCAGGACAGAATCCATCACCTGGCATTGATGTCCATTGAAAGGGGGCTTCTGGATGAACTGGATCATGACAAGGTGATCGATACTTTTGCACAACTAAGCAACAGAAGGCACAGTCTGATGCTCCCAAAAACTTAGAAAAGACTGACAGAAAGAGAAAGAGGCGTGACTGATTGACAGACAAGGACATGAATAATAGATAGTACGGAAGACAAGACCATGGAAGACCAGACGCACAGAGAGAGACCAGGAAACAGAAGTCACAAGTACAGACAGGAGACTGTCATAAGTACAGACATGTCACAGACAACAACAATAATGATAAAACAGAAGACACACAACATGGAAGACCAGGGATAAAAGAGGAAAATGGAGAATAGGAAACAGAAAAAAAGAAACTGTTGTCTCTACCAAGTTGGGCTGGACTGCATCACTCACGCTGATGGTCCAGTTCAGGTACTGAACTAAACTAATGAGAAACCAAAGAGAGACTGTCAGTCTTTATTTTCTTTGTCAAATGGTTAAAGTCTATATGCTAATGCATCATGTTTATTAGTCTTATGTACATGTTGACTGGATTGTAATTCCATATCTTTGTGGTAGTGTTTTTCAGGTCCTGGGATGGACGAGAGGGAACTGTGGGTTGACGTTAGAGATGTGAGACTTTACCGCAACTATCGTCTACCAGGCTTGGCTGGACTGCATCACTGCACCCTGATGGTCCAGTTCAGGTACTGAACTAAACCAATGACAAGAGAGACTGTCAATCTTTATTTTCTTTGTACAATGGTGAAAGTCTTATTAGTCTTATTGTGCTGACTGGATTGTAACTCCATATCTGTGATTATGTTTTCAGATCCTGGGATGGAGGAGAGGTAAGCAGAGCAAGCAGAGTGTGAGCATGCACGCACGCACACACAAAGAAGCACACTGACACTCACCAAAAATGTTCAGCCCCTGTTCTTTTCCCCTTAGCCCCTGATGTTCTTAAATCCTAAAATCGCCCCTGGTCTATACTCGGTTTTACTCCTTTGAACATCCAACACCAGATATGTTAAACTTCAAGGTAAAATACGTTGGTAATGCTCAGCTTGATGCCTTGGAAGTAAAGCCTTAAAAGCCTTCACTTTCAAACGTTAGACGTTCAGAGGTTGACTTATATCTTATATCTTATTGTGACTGTGGAGATGTTAGAGACTTGTTTTACATAAATGGACCAAGATGAACAGATTCAGATCAGGCTGTGATCCCTGCTTTATTTCCAGACTGTAACACTGTAAAGTCTAGTTAAATGTTTGAATAAAGAGCTAAGTTTATGATTATCCTTATGATGATTATATATTTTTTGCTGTATTAGAACCCTTTTGTCTGTTGACATAACACACAACGTCTTTTACATTTCATTGTGTTTTAGGGAGCAAACAGAGAGGAGGAAGAGGAGGAGGAGGATGAAGGAGGACATAAGGCTGCAGAGAGGATGGAGAGCCTTTTCTCTGCTCCAGAGGACAATCCTTACATTATAGCTGTTGTTATTTAGTTAATGTGAGCACTGCTCTAGAGAAGCTTTATGAAACATTACCTAATCATTTGACCTACTTTGTGATATTTCAGAGCAAGCCTTCTCCTCAAATGACACTTGAGTTTTGGTTTCAAAAAGTGACTTGCTTTGTAGGAAGTGTTTACATATTGTTGCGAGATACTTGGAATAACAACCTCAGGCTGTCAGTGGCAAAAACAAGCAATTTTAGTGGAAGTGATAATGACAGCTTTATTGTCCCAAATGATTACTGGTGGTGTACTGAACTGATTACTTGGGCTTTTGGTAAATATATAAATCTCTGGAAACTTGTTAATACAGGGCCCAGACTTGCTTAATCCATCATGGCTATTTAATTGTTCTATATGGGTTATTTGGGAATTTTGTTAACAGTAACCAAAAAGTACTGTAGTAGGTGATTTATTACTCTAAGCCAGTGGTTCTCAATAATTTTTTGTCATGCCCCCCTAGAGGACAGAATTTTTTTCATGCCCCCCCAATTTGAAATACTATTGAGACAATTCATGCGGGTGTGTAGCGCTGTGTCGGGTGCGGACTGTAATTTTCAGGCCCGTTGCGAACTCTAATTACATGATAATGATGAGCAATGGCGATTGATTAGTATCGATATTAATTGGTGTTGCATATTTCTCAAAATCTGGCAGCCACGGCACCTTATTCTGATAAAACAGCAAACGGTCAATGCTGAGAAGTGTTGGATGACCATTAAGTGTCTATTTTAGGCTCCATCATAGCATTTTAGATATTTAGGTTAAAGGTGTTTTGAAAGGCTGCATAGTAATTTGAATGTGTAGCAACCCTCTATGCTGTGGTTAAACATGTTTTAAAAAACAGATTTTAAAACTGCTAAATGATTAGTAAAAGCTTTGCAATTTAAGCATTACTAAAGTAAGTGTAAAAAAAAGTATAAAAGTATTATTAGCAAAAGGTTTGCTCACACTGAACAAGAGTAGATCTGTCACATGCTTTTAAGACAAGTTGCTTTGCATGAGTTCATAAAGCAGCCCTGTTTTTAGCCTGATATAGCAATTTTATAGCTTTTTAAAGGGAGCACCTTTTAACCTGAAGAATTAGAATTGAGCTGCTATATCAGGGAAATTCAGAAAATACATATTAGAGATGATTTCAATAAAAAGGATAAAATAATCAATTGAACTACACAGAGCAGACAAAAGTGGTAGCGTTAACAATAGATGCTAAACTTCTGAGATCTAGAATGCCGATGATACATTATGCTTGAAATAGAATACACCTTTACTCAACTATGTGTTGAGTAAATTTACTTATTTGCTTTCCACAGTGGTTAGTTGATAGACTTCTAAAGTAATAATAAACTGTAGATTTCTAATAAGCCTAAAGGCAAAAAGTTATGGGTTTTTTTTCCGGTTGTGCTCAGCTAATTATGAGGGCCGGTCTAAGCCAAAAATTCCAGGGCCGATTTTTTGGTCCCAGTCCAGCCCTCTCCTGGACCATCACTGCATCTCCACCTGCAATGTAAAAGATGTGATGTAAAAGAAGTGATTCCGGTTAAATGTTTTTTTACAATTCACAAAACATGAAGAAAAATTATCTCCAAATAAATCTGTAAGTGTAAATATCAAAACTACCACTTCAATCTAATGAAGGCAAAATGATTATGATTGCATTTTAGCAATGGACCTATGTTGGATGCTGTGAAACCATGTTCTCGAAAATGACTATCCATCCATCCATTGTCAACCGCTTATCCAAAATCTTGTCGCGGGGGCAGCAGCTTAAGTAGCGAGCCCCAGACTTCCCTTTCCCCGGCCACATTGGCTAACTCTGACTGGGGAATCCCCAGGCGCTCCCAGGCCAGAGAAGAGATATAATCCCTCCACCTGGTCCTGGGTCTACCCCTAGGTTTCCTCCCAGTTGGACGTGCAAGGAACACCTCCCTAGGAAGGCGCCCCGGTGGCATCCTCATCAGATGCCCGAACCACCTCAACTGGCTCCTTTCCACGCAGAGGAGCAGCGGCTCTACTCCGAGTCCCTCCCGGATGGCTGAGCTTCTCACCCTATCTCTAAGGGAGACCCCAGCCACCCTGCGAAGAAAACCCATTTTGGCCGCTTATACCCGCGATCTCGTTCTTTTGGTCATGACCCATCGCTCATGACCATAGGTGAGGGTAGGGACAAAGATTGACCGGTATATCGAGAGCTTTGCCTTCCAGCTTAGCTCCCTTTTTCGTCACAACCGTGCGGTGATAAGCGCATGCAACACCGTACCAACTGCTCCGACTCTCCTGTCAATCTCGCGCCCCATCATCCCCTCACTCGTGAACAACTGAGGTACTTTAACTCCTTCACTTGGGGCAGGGACACATTCCCCACTTGGAGTAGGCAATCCACCGGTTTCCTACTGAGAACCATGGCCTCAGATTCAGAGGTGCTGATCCTCATCCCTGCCGCTTCACACTCAGCTGCGAACTGATCCAGTGAGCGTTGTAGATCTACAGCCAATGATGCCATCAAGACCGCATCATCTGCAAAAAGCAGTGATGCGATCTTAAGGTCACCGACCTGTAACCCCTCCATACCATGACTGCGCCTCGAAATCCTGTCCATGTAAATCACAAACAGGATTGGGGACAAGGCACAGCCCTGGCGGAGGCCAACACCCACTTGGAACAAGTCCGACTTACTTCCGAGTATATGCACGCAGCTCTCGCTTTGAGAATATAGGGATTGGATGGCCCTGAGAAGGGACCCCCCTCACCCCATACTCCCGCAGCACCTCCCACAGTACATCTCGGGGGACCCGATCGTACACCATCTCCAGATCCACAAAACACATGTGGACTGGGAGATTGTACTTCTAGGCCCCCTCCAAGACCCCTGCCAGAGTAAAGAGCTGGTCCGTTGTTCCACAACCAGGACGGAATCCGAAAAAGGGACTATTTCATTGTAGATATATATAGGGTTACCACTGTTTGGTTAACCATCAACTTCAAGGATCTTTCAAGGACTTTCCAGGTCCAGTTCCCTCCAATTTAAGGAGCATATGGTGATCCAATGCAGCATGTTTAACTCTAGGCTGCAAGTCAGAGGGTCCATAGAGCACTATGGATGAAACCTGCAGCTTTACACAGGTCACCTCCCCAGTATCATAGGGCCAGTTTGTTCAAAACATTAATCTGGATCAAAATTATCCAGATTTGGAAATCCCATTTTTTGCTATCACAGGATCAGGTAAATCCGTCTTTGCTTGTATGTACTGCGAAGAGGACTCACTTCCTCACTAAAATTGGAGCGACAACAGGCCTGAATTTCAAGCCAAGAGGAGCAGGTTGTTTTAATGGAGAGAGTATGAGCGATACAAAAAAGCCTGATCACAGCCTGAAGCAAACAGTGTTGCTGCAAAATGACAAGAGGAGGCTGATTTTACTTTCTGACAGCTCTACATTGAGCTGCTTTTAAATATGAAGCTTTAGCGCAACAACAACTTGTTGTTTTGAACTGTGTTTTATATTGTTTTCATATATTTCACTGATCGCCAATTATAAAATGCCAGTGTGTGTTTATATTGAAAGCGAGGCTGGTGTGCGTATGAAAATAGGTTACAGTGGGTTTTTTTAGGTGTGCTAGCTACAAGCAAATCTCATGTTGTCTCTGTACAAAGACCTTTTTAAATGTGAGAAAACAGAGCTAGACCTACTCAAGATTTGCCATATGGGCAACCACATAACAGGCGAAACAATTAATTTATTCATCGCCACGACATTAAGTTAAAGTATCTGTCCTGCTGCGAGCGCACAACTTTCTTCAGTGGTGACTGACTGTGTATAAAGTAAATAAATGACCTCCTGACGCGAGTAGTGGATCAACAGCTGAGGCGAGCGTACCCCTCAGCTGAAATCTGTCGGCAGAGACGCTCAGAGAGAAAGTAAACAGCAGCGGATCAGCGCGATCTCTCCCTCCGTACAAATGCTCTGTTCTGATCCAGCTCCACTGGACTTTCAAAGTAAAGGTCACGCCAGCTGCTAAATGACGTTGAATAGTGAAACAGCGGCGCTTTTATAGTCGATTTTATGTTAAACTTCTGAACAGAACCTGGTCGGGACCTGGTCGTACACATTTTTCAAGGTCAAATTCAAGCACTTTTCAAGCACTTTTAAGGGTCATCTTCAAAGTTTTCCAGCACCTTATCGCTGGGGTAAAATACATATCTACAGGAATATATACACTCATTTTTATTTTTTTTTCTCACTTTTTATCACAATTATGTACATTGTATTATGCTGTAAACATCTAAAATGATGTTTCATAATAGCAAAAAGTTTAGAAATTAAAGGAGAACACAAAGTTTTATCCAAAAAAATGGAAACCACTTGGCGTTCTTCAGGCACACCTGCACCGAGACCTTAGAGCACCCTGTAATTTTCTTTTTTGACATAAATTTGTATGTTTCAAAATGCAGTGTTGGGAGTAACGCATTACAAAAGTAATGCAATTACTGTAATGCATTACTTTTTGCTGTAACGCAGTAATGTAAGGCAATTTGTTGACATCCGCGTCTTCCGGTAGCTAGACCAAACTAGTATATCCACCGAGTGTGCACTTAACAGGCTTAACAGGCTATTGTAAGGCTCATGGCTCATGACAGGCTGTAACATGGACATGTACATTATGAACAGAAACACAAAAATGCTGGAATACGTTTCCGTCTCTGCCAGTGAGGGAGTAAGCGCACGCTCGATGGATTGACTATTTTGGTCTAGCTACCGGAAGACGCGGATGTCAACAAACAGGTACGTGACTGCTTGCACAAACACACTGTTTTAACTACTTTTTTATTCATTTTGAGTCATACACGCTACAGTGCTGTGTGCTAAGGTGTCTGCTGATGTTGCATAACTTTTGGTGTGAGATGTGGAGCATGTTAAGAAGCTTAAAACACAGTGTAAAGTTCTGACCCCATGCTGTTAGCGTTCAATGCTAAATCTGCGTTCACGGAGCTCTGTAATGGTTGGACCAAATATGTTCGCGTCTTCGGTACTGGCAAGTCAAGGGTAGCTTGAGCAATGAAGCTGCATGTTGAAATCGACCGAAGTTCTCCTTTAAGTCCAGGGAAGAGAAGACAGCAGCACCTGAGAGACTATCCATTATCTCCCGGATGGTAGGAATGTGGTAGGCATCTGTGACTGTGTTTTCATTACTTTTCAGAAATCTATACAGACCCTTGGTTTGCCAACCCTCCTGGAGATCAGGACTACTGGAGAAGCCCAAGCAGAGCAAGAGGGTTCAATCACATAATCCTTCAGCACGTCATCAATGAGTTCCTTCATCACTTTTAGCCTAGGAGGGGAGACCCAAATTTCTGCCGGTTGGGAAGTGGATTGGTGAGAAATATCTGATGTTTCACTAGCTCAGTTGCATCCCACTTTTGTTTTACAAACATCAGCGCTGTTGAGTAAAAGGGTCTTTAACTCCTCCAAAGTGGTCAGTTTAGGGAACAATGCAGTAGTCGATGGGAGCTTCCACTGAAAAGAAGCAACATAGTTGCTAGTCTCCTCCCCCTCCCCCATCAGAGAGGGACTCTGCACAGAAGTTGCGGTTCCCGGAACCAGCACACTCCTGCAACATCAATCTGCAGTCCCGTCAAGAAAACAAAAGCCGTTTTTAGACAGGGCAGCAAGCCGCCAATTTGCCCGTCCTTTTGGCGGCTAGGTCCGCAGCATTGAATGGAAAAGAAATTCATGGAACTATTTAACAGTTTTTGACTTTATTTAAATTTTGATGATGATGACGACTGGTCATGTAAATGTTTCAAACATTGCTTGTCGTCACCAGAAATACTAGTCGGTTAAACTGTTTTACCCGCATCTAGTGTAAAAGGTGGTGGCGAGGTCCGGCAGTATCTCGACATAGAAAATGAAAATAAGGATGTAGCCTGTGTCAGAGTAAACTGGCATACCGGTATAAGTGCTCGACCGGAGCAATGCATAACCACAATCAGTACAAGCATATGGATGTTATCCTGCACGGAGAGTAGGCTGCTGCTAGCACTGCTAACGGTAGCCACACTCGCTAACCAGTATGTCAGCGTTTACCACCTCAACTCGGAGACGCAATGGTCCTGTTCGGTCAGAGAAGATGACACATTTCATTAACATAGTTCAGTTCATTAATGTGTGCCACTAAGTGCCAACTATATCAGCATTTGGTTGTTGAACAATGGGATCAATGGTGTCTATAAAACAGCTCCTCATTTAAATAAAAACAGAGTTCAATTGTGTTCAGTGATGATGGAGAAGCTGCTGCTGGCCGAGCTAAAATGCCATCCCAATGTCTGACAATGCATGGAACATGACGTATAGCAACAGCAAAAATAATTAACAGTAATGATAGCAATGATAATTATTTGGGGGGGTGCAGCTGTTATTTTTTTCTCTGAGGGGGGGATGTTGTGGAAATTGTTTGGCAATCTGCAAGCAGGCTGATGTGAATGTGTGTGTGATGTGGGTGTGTTACCTCCCTCTCCTGACTGCCCCTGTGTTGCAGTGGGATGCCCCTCCCTCTTGGCCTCCCCCTCCTGCTCTCAGTCAGCTCTGTGCTCTGCTGAGCTGCTTGTGGGTTGTTGGGACAGTCTTTGGCCCAATGTCCGCGTTGTTGGCATTTGAAACAAACATCTGGATCATAGTTGATTCTGCTTCTGGCACCTCCCCTTCCACGACCTCGTGGTGGCGTCCACGGGTATTGTGCATGCGTCCACGTCCACGTCCACGTCCCATCCACGTCCACGTACCGTGTTAGCTTGCACTGCTTGGGTACATGGTTAAGGCTGCCATGTGTAGGTCTTTACTTTGTTTCTCATCATTTTTTATTTTCTTCTGAGCGAACTCTTTCTCAGCATGACGGGCATGACGTCTGATTTTTCAATGGCGGGCTTCTTCTCACATAATGCAGCTTGATTTCACTGCTGCTGCGATGTCAGGGCGTAGTCCATTGAGAAAATACTTCCCAGAGTCCTATGGTGTTGCCCATATCAGCTGGTTGTTCCATACCACTGTGGGTATTGAAAACTGTGACCAATCTGGCATAGTAGTCCCGAACATCTTCACCATCCTTCTGTTTGCAGGTTTTAATAACAGACGTGTCAATCTTCACTGAAAATTGTAACTTGAAAGTGTCACAGAGTTGTTATGGCCACCCTGTCATCATCCCAGTTTACGTGCCTTCGTCCCACATCCTGCTGAGGAAAATGGCCTGAGATCTTTTCCCAATATCCTGGACCCATTTTGAGGATCAGCAGTCTTCTGAGCTTGGTCGTGGTTGGATTGAACTCTTACAGAACGTGAGCAGCTCTTTTGCAAACTTGGCACCAGAGTCAGCTGGTTGAGACAGATGTGACATTGCCTCTCTGATGTCATTCTCTGACCATGGGACGATGAACTAAGATTGGTCCTTCAGGCCCTGATACTTCAACCATGGGCATTTGCATGGTAGGAAGTGGCGGTGCAGAAGGTTCTCCTTCCCTTAGGATGGATTGGAAAACCTGGCCTGAACTGGTGTGGTTAGGAGACAGCACTGCATCAGCGCTGGAGGTGCTGGTCACAGCAGCTCTGGTCGTCGTTGAGGTGTGGAAGGCAGTGGCATTGGCGTGGGAGATCCCGTGCTGGAGAATACTTGTGCATCTTGATATGGTGGAGCAGTCGGAGGACAGGCGTCGAGGTTAGGGTTCACGTTCACACATGTAGACACTGGAGAACAGAGAGAGGAAAGTGTGTCATCAGTATCCCTTTTTTTTTTTTATTAAACCATGGTTGTTAAAGCTTGTTTTCTTTCTCTTTTTACTGCTTTGTCTGTCCATACTTTCAAAGCTCTTTTATGTCTTTCCATGTCCTCTAAGTATTACACAGACACCTTTTTTGCCTCTCTTTTTCTTGTCTACTTCTTCAAGACCTTTCTCTAACCATTTTTAATTGATTAAGACTGAAAGATCCATTATCTGGAAAACCATATTTTTTAACCCAAATTTCTACTGGATCAACACTCCACTGACCATGATGTGTTTTCATATATTCAATGGAGGTGGATTTCGTTTACTGTGCTTTGACCCCATTATCAATGCTGCAGCTTATCCTGTTGTGCACAACTTTCTTAAGATGCGATCGTCACCGCAAATCCAGATTGTTTCCGCTACAATCTCGGTAAAAGAAAAGTTCTAAACTGATATCTCAAGAGATTACCTTTCTCTTGTCACAGTCCCAGGCTGTTTACCACAGCATTAACAAAAGTACTCATAACACAGAAAACTTGTCTTTAACCCTCTGGACTCTATGCTGGCCATTTGTGTCCACCTCACTTCCTTTTTGTTGATCATTTTAGCTGTGTTAATGCATACGGAATGATTTTTCCCAAGGGTCTGGATTTTTGGCTGATCTTTCAATTTTCAAAACCTGCTCTTTAAATATGTCAATATTATACTGTGTATCTACAATTGTACCTTATGGCTCTATCGTGGACACTTTTGGCCAATTGAAACCCATTAAAACCACATGTTTTAATTCCTTGTGATTTACAGTATAAAATCATATAATTTAGGTAAAATGGCTTTCATTCTAAACTCAACACTTGAAAATTTTAGTTTTTTATGTTTTTTACCAGATTGTGTCATTTGTCCATTTTTGGGCAAGGGAGCAATTTCAGTTAATATTCTTAGTTTCCACTAGGGGCGTATGATGGCTTCCTGCACTCCAATGGAGCAAATGAATGACACAATTTTGACATAGGTGTGATCCTAAGGATCTCAGGTAATGATGTGTGTTTGTGCATGAAAAAAAAAGATTAGTATTAGCAAGATAAAGTGACATAAATTACAGTGTATCATACCATACAAGTTTTGGTGAATTACTCTTGGTACAGGTTATTGAGCTTTGAGTTTCCAAGGCAAACCTGGCTGTGATGCACAGGTTGAAAACACCTGTAACTTTGATCTTTTCATAAAAAAATGCCACACACAACTACACAATAGCCTTTACATTCTCAAATAGCTGCTCTCCAAAGAAAAGGATCACAGGTCATCTTGACCTCTGGCTTCTGGGGAAACAAAAACAACGTCTGACACTGTTTATAAATCTGTCCTAGAGTTTTTGCAGGTGCAGTCAGTACTAATGCTATAAGTGAGCCTATCAGCTCCCAGATCCTTCTTTATCTATAGGATGGTCATATGCCCTGACTGAAGCACTTGAGTATGTGACTGGCTCAGAGAGTAAAGATGGAGAGAAATCCTCTGCGGTTGAGGAGGAGAAATCTTCTACCCAAGATGAGGACACGTCCTCTCCTGAAGATGATGGGACACCTTCCTCAGTGGATGACAGCAACACCACTGATGACGACTTCCAGCCAGTGCCTGATTCCTCTTCCTCAGGGGAAGAGGACGGTACAGACACAGCGATGGAGGCTGATCAGCTGATGGCAGAGACAGAGGGGCTGGCGGGTGAGTGGATTTCTCGTCATGGGAAAATAATGTGGTTTCCCACTGCTGAAGAGACCCTGCACCACAATCCAGTATCCACTGGTTTCACCCTAGGGCCCACCCTGTATGCAGTTGCCCATATCAGCAACCTGAGGTCTGCCTTTGACCATTTTATTACAGAGGAGATCATTCAGCTGCTGTGCACCAACACAAACCTGCATGGGAGGCGAAGGTGTGAGGATTGGAAGAATGTGGATGAAGTGGAGATGAGAGTCTACATTGGGATTCTGATTCTGGCTGGTGTCTACCGCTCAAGACATGAAGCAACACATGGCATGTGGGATGCCAAGACAGGACGGGCCACGTTTTGTGCCACGATGGCCCTCTACAGCTTCACTCAGATCAGCGCTAACATCTGCTTTGATGACAGGCTCTCCCACCTAGGACGCTTCAGGAATGATAAACTCGCTGCATTTCGCATCCTGTGGGAAAAGTGGGTTGCTTGCCTCCCCCTCTTATTTAATCCAGGGGTTGATGTGTGTGTGTTGACGAGCAGCATGTTGCATTCATAGGTCATTGTGGACTTCGACCAGTGGCGTGCACAGACCTTTTGAAAGGCAGGGGCGAAAGGCAAAAAAAGGGCACATACAGCAAGTTCTTGCGACTGAAGAGGGCACAGTAGCGCGCGTTTTGGCTCCGAGGAGGGCACTTTAGTGCCTGATTTTGTCACCAAAGAGGGCAGTTTATCATGTTTTAACCAGCCAAGGGGGCAGTCTGTTGTGTTTTGCCAATCAAGAGGGCACTTTAACGCACTTTTTGGCTCCCAAGAGGGCGCTTCAGCGCGCGTTTTGGCTTCCAAGATGGTGCTTCAGCGCGCATTTTGGCTCCCAAGAGGGCACTTTAGTGTGCATTTTCCAACAATTAGGCCACTGCCCACCCCCCCATGCACACCACTGACATCTACAATATATCCCCAACAAGCCTGCACAGTATGGCATTAAAATCTGGTTCACCTGTGATGTGGCAACCTCCTATGCCTGGAGCATGGAGATTTACATGGGAAAACGACCCAGTTAATTCTGGAATTGATTAAAATTTTGGATTTCATGATCAGGACTGATGTCAAATTTGAAAAAAGGAGCAAATATTTTCAGTATATAGTGTTTGTATATAGCATTTTGTAAGCAAACAGGAGGTGGACACTTTTGGCCATGCATAAGCTAAGAGGAAGTTTTTATGTTTTTTCTGCCACTGCACAAACAACTAATGAAGCATAAAAATCATTGATACTGCTTATTATTGACAACCATTTAGCTGCAATGATGGTTGAAGAATAATTCAGGTAGCATGTATTATTTTGTAAACACATGGTGATTTAATGCTATTCTCGCTTATAAATCATCAGCATTATGTTATCTAATAGGCATTTAAAGGATTAAAATTCAGAATTTGAATGAAATTTTAGTTTTCATGACCAGGACTGATGCAAATTTAAAAAACTGGGGAAAAAAAGTGGATTTTTTTTTATATATGTATTAGTTTTATAGCATTTTAGAAATGTAAACATGAGGTGGACACTTTTGGCCACGATCAAGCTGAGAGGGAGTTTTTATGTTTTTCTGTCACTGCACAAAAAACTAATGAAGCATAAAAATCATTGATACTGCTTATATTGACACACATTAAGCTGCAATGATGGTTAAAGAATAATTCAGGTAGCATGTATTATTTTGTAAAAACATGCTGATTTAATGCTATTCTCCCTTACAAATCATCAGCATTATGTTATCTAATAGGCATTTAAAGGGTTAAAATTCTGAATTTGAATGAAATTTTAGTTTTCATGACAAGGACTGATGCAAATTTAAAAAACTGGTAAAAAAAATGGAATTTTTTCATTATATATATTAGTTTTATAGCATTTTGAAAATGTAAACAGGAGGTGGACACTTTTGGCCACGAACAAGCTGAGAGGGAGTTTTTTCTACTTTGCCTTCCCTGCACAAAAATAACAATGCATAATATTCAATGTTGGTGTTAATCAGTTACATATCTCAGACTGTGTTATTGATAATACAAGATAAACCGGTAGCACTGAGAAGATAGGCAGTGATCATTTTTGTGGTAGTTTTCCAACAAGCGCATTGTGCAAACAAATTGGCATTTGAGGGGTTAAAAAATTAAAAATGAATTAATTTTTTGTACTTATGACAAGAACTGATATTAATTAAACATTTTATGCAGTAAAAGCATCAAAAAACATACAAAATCACAAAAATTACAGACTCAATCTGTTGGTGGCCATTTTTGGCCACGAACAAGCTGAGAGGGTAGTAAAAACGAACAAGGCCAGAGGGTTAATGTATTAATGTTATGGGGGTGTGGTTATCCTTTGGAAACTAATTCGGTTTCTAATAAAAAGATTGGATTAAAAAAAAAAAAAAAAAACTTAAAGGGATAGTTCGGGTTTTTGATATGAATCTGTATGGCATCCCCGTCAGTCAGTGTCGTGCATCAACAATGACTTACCCCCGACAGTGTCCTGTGCACCGAGTTCTTGCCAGGTTTTGGTGCTGACGAAAGTAGTCCGGCAAGTTGTCTGGGGTCATGAAAATAAATCCTTTTTCTTCTCAAAACAAACGTGTCAAAAGAGTGATACATTTGCATCACAAAACCGTTGTCCACGAAAAAGTCAGACCTTACAATTGGTTGGCGCTATTTTCTCTCGATTTGTATCACCGCTTGCTGCCGCCAGTTGACAGCCGCCAGCTGACGGCCGCGCACGAATTCAACACTTTTTTCAGTTGTTTGGCAGTGTTTTACGTGCTAACGTGAGAGCTAGCTAGCGATAAGTTTATAAGGCTTGCAGCAGCACGCAGTGATTGAATAGAGAGAAAATAGCACCAAGCGATTATGAGGTCTGACTTTTTCGTGGACAACGGTTTTGTGATGCAAATGAGTATTATAAAATGTTTGATAGTTTTACGTGCATTTATTTAATGCAAACCAATAGAAAGCACATGATGAATACACTCATACACTCAGCCCATAAACAGCATGTGATATCCCTTGATAATGGAGTGTGTTACAAGGGACATGCGAACAGCCAGTCATTTAACAGGTGTCTAATTTGGTTGCACCAGAGCCATGTGACTGACAACAATCACAGCATGGAGTGAACTGTTATTATGGATCCCACTACCATGCAGATAAGCCCCACTCTGCCTGTAAAACTGTTAAAGCACACAGTAGCTCCGAAAATTTCTGCTACTTTGTGGTTTGAAATGGCGGTCTATAAGCTGTTGTTTCGCTGGTAGACACACTGACGTCTTCAGCCCCTGGCCCGATCATCTGCTGCTCCTCACAGTGTCACTGATTCTCCGGACTTGTGGGGTGTGGATAAGGAGCTACCGCCGGGCTGCCTTTAAGCCCAGAGACACTGCAGCTGCAACGGTCAAAGTGGTTTGTGTAAGTATCAAGGCGACTATGACTCACAATCCACTGTATCAGCTCTGCCACCGGTCGCTTGTTAAACCAATTGTTGAAATAAAAAAGGACAGGTCAACTCGCCAGTATGGCGGTATTTAAATTTAATTGCATATTTTTGAATGTTTGTTTTTGCTTATGTTAAATAAAAAAATGAATACAGATGTCTGTATGAATTACTGTAAGTCGCTTTAGAAAAGCATCTGCTAAATGCCCTAAATGTAAACGTAAATGTAAATGTCTCTCATTTCATATGATGTGCTTACCATTGTGTCACCAAGTGGCGCCGCAGTGGTAACGGGAGGCTGCACTTGGTAACTGAATAGGCGAGGTGGCAGCACATTGCTGATTATCGTGATCTACTTTATACCCCATTTGGCTCCGTAATTTGGCTGGTTGACTTCACAGAAAGCGGATGTATGTAATTTAATCCTATGTTAATATGACTGTTTCTGCCTCTATCTAACTTGAACAGCTCTTCTGTGAACTAATTTAATTAACTAATTGTGTGTTACTACTAGGGCTGCCCCCGACCAAGGATTTTCTTGGCCGACCAGTGGTCGCCATTTAGAGCAATCAGTCGACTAATCGACGCATGTAGGCTATATATATATATATATATATATATATATATATATATATATATATATACACATACATATACATATACATTATATATATATATATATATATATATATATATATATATATATATATATATATATATATATATATATATATATATATATATATATATATATATATATACACACAGGGTTCTCCCCAGATGGTGGAACAGCGGCACTGCACCGGTATACTGCTAGCTTAGTGCCACTATACTCATTTTCGATGTTAGCTGCTTTATAGCGGGTGCTTGTGGGCTGCCGCGGTCTTCTCGCTAAAGAAGCGCCCCTCGGCTGACGGTTATGGGCGTCCGTCCATCTGTCCCCTGGCTGACAGTGACGAGCGTCCGTTCATGCCCCTCCCCCGACAACGACCGTCTCTCCCCCCCTCAGATTCGAATTCTGAATGTGTCAGAAAATAATCTAATACTAGCGCATATAACAAAAATCAAATGTATTTATCTCTACTTTCAAACGTTTGGGCCGCCATGGGCAGGTAGCTGGGCTACTTACATGTTTAAGGTGGTACATCATGTTTGTCGTGGAGGAGTGATATGCAAAGTTTTTCTTGCAAAGTTTGCATGTCACCTTCTTGGGGTCATCCTTCTTCTTTTCAAAATGATCCCATATTTTAGACGTCTTTCCCAGCATGGTTGGCTATTAATTGTTTACTGTCTAACCGCGATGTCGAAGGGACCTGGCGTGTTAAAAAATAAACACTGACAGTGAGTTAGTGTCACGACTTCCTGTATCTGGCCCTTCAAATTAAAAGCCCTCCAGCTTAATTTTTTGACTTAATTTTGACAAGACACAGCTCCAAATGTTTTTTTTTTATTTTTTTTTTTTCTGCGACCAGGTCACCAATGAAATTTTGGTGGGCTAATGAGTTTTTGGGGAGTTATTTTGGGGCAGCCCTAGTAACTACATACTTTTTAGTCGGCATTGCGATGCCCACTTCTAAATCCCCTCTGATGCACATCTTTGTTACATTGTTTGAGGGAACGATAGGTAACTACATACTTGTACAACTGACACTAATGCTAATGTAGCCCCTCTGGGATTTAAGCTGTTATCTTTCTAATTTTAACAATCTAACCCGTGACTTATAATTAGCTGTTGTTGTACGGACTATGGCTGTGAACAACGAAGCCGACTGTAATGCTAATCAGGAATGAAGTCACAGTAGCCAGCGGTTGGTAACACGGATAGTAGCGCGTTACATGACAGATCTGTATTCATATATTACTTAAATATTATTAGTAATGCGTAATATAACTCTGTTACTGCTAAAATACTTATGTATTTCTGTAACACGTTTTGTAACACATTGCTAACATTAATCATCATCAGCTGTGTTAATCAATGTCGGCTCAGCCTGGCTGGAAGCCAGTTTTTCTTGTGAAAAAAGTTTTCAGTTTGTGGTAAGAAAATAATCACTGGGTGAAAGGCTAATGTTGGCTGTGATAATGTTTTTGCTAATGTCAGTTTGCTAGCTTTAGAGCTTATAAGTGAAACATACAATGCATTTCATAACTTGTCCGACAAGTAAGCGGTTTGGTTGGAGGAATGCATTTCTTTATCATATACTGTCCAGTTGTTCCAGTGACTTGTCTTGCAGAAAATGCATAACGGCAGCTCATCATCGAATTTACTATGTAATTCAAGTGTTGTTTGACTTCTTGTTGACTGCAACACGTTGAGTATTGATCGACTGAAACTTCTAAGGATTAAAAATACTAAAATGTGACTCAAACTAACAAGCATTTTTGTCTAAAGATGAAAGGCCTTTGTACACCAAGTCATTTTTTTTTTTTTTTGATCGGCCATCTGAAGAAAAAAAACTTGCACTCTGAGTCCGATGTGTTAATTTTTCTATGCATTACAAAAATTCAAAATATGAGACAAGATAGAGTAGTCAAGCAGTGAAGATGATTTTGTGGTCCTCACTTCTTGTCTAGGTGGGGAGTGGGGACACAAAACCATCACATCCGGAAAGGTTTTTAGAGGCAGTGTGCACCCATGATTGACACAACATGAGGTCATATTTATATTCAAAGGCTTTAACACTCAATCTGAAATAGCTGCTAAAATTGATAGTTCATATAATTCCAAATCACATTTGACATCTAAACACATAAGTCTTCAAATAACTATTAAAGCAATGGATGATTAAGCACTTAACTTGTTTTCAATGTCATTCTACTGTATGTGCACTGTGTATATGTTTTAATGTTCTTAACAACTGTCTGTCTATTGCCAATCTTTAAACTGCATGTCATGTGTTTGTTTGTTGTGTGGCCTGTTATGGCTTTTTTCCTGTTGTGTTATGCATGTGTATTTTGTTTTTTTTCCCCTTTTGGTTTTATAATGTTTTCTTGGCAGGATGCTAACTGTTTGGTGGCTATAACTTCATATTTTATGGGCAAATATGAGACTGGTGTCTTGTCATCATCCTAATCATCTATCAAATGTAAATCCATTTCTTTTCGACCTGGTTAAGATCGGGTGAGGTCCTCAAGTTTTCACTCAAAGTCTGCTTTAAGCCGTTATACCTCTATTTTAAACAATGAGTCAGACACATCCTACACTGCATTTATTGCCTCAGTCTACAACACTGATGAATGTCATACACATGTCATAAAAATATTCCCTCTCATACAGGAATTTCATTCACATCAATAGAAAGAAATTTGCAGAATATGAATAGGCCTACTTGAATAACCTAAATAACCACATAGTAACATACATTACTATTGTATCATGCTGATGGATTAACACAGTTTACAATGGCTTATGTCAAATATTCAGTGTTCTATAGCTCATAAATACAGTTCCTTAACATCAGTTATTAAAAGCCAAGTACTACAAACAACAGTGTTTCTTTAGCATTGGTATACTTTTGTGAATTCATCCAACATTTAATTAATGCAACAAGGCCAGGCAAAATTATGTTTTTAGAGTTGCTGTGGGCATAGCAAATATCCACATTCCTCAGTTTTTAATTCCGCATTACCAGCACAGTGACAGTGTGTCCTCTATATATCAAAAGATCTTAAAGAGAACAGCTTAAGAAAACCAATATAAATCTATCTTAAAGTCATCTAGTGCCTGTGGCCCTTCAAATGTTCTCAAAACCAGTAACACTGCATATCAGGACACAACAGAGTTACTTAATCTAAATTAAAAGTCATCTCATTTAGGTGTTAGAGCAGGACAAAAACTATTAAATCGCCATAAACAAATCTAAATTATATTTTAATTTCCAAAACATTATGCTCAACTGACTGTTTAATATAACAATTCTGTCAAATTAAGACCCACAATTATGCCAATTATCTTGAATAGTCAATAACTATTTTAATATGTCTTAAATTTGCCCCTGACCACTTTATATTCACATATTTGAAAAGAAATGCAGCTCTATATTGGTGACGCCGCTGAATATCCCCATTTAGGAATCATGCTCAGGTCAGTCATTCTGAAATATGTCAATAACCATGAAAATACACCAAGTCATTAGATTTGAGGTGCAAGGAATCATCTTGTCCTCACAGCTTCTCTTCTTGTAAGCTTCACTAAAAAACTTCATCAGTACCATTTGGCAGCCACATTGAATCTAAAGATCACCGATCCATTTGACTGACTTTGTTGAGGAAGCTGATTTGCTTGCTCACCACAGCATTTGTTCAGATAGCCATCAGTGTGTTGTCATTAAGACATGCAAGTAATCCCAGATTTTGGCCTTCATGAGGTCAAAAGACATTTTATTTAACACTGCATGTATTTGGTTGAAAAAAGTGAAAGTCCTTTACATATTAAGGTGGCAAATACACAGTTGAATTAGTTATAAATTTCAAGAATGCGTGAAACTAAGACCATAAAATGTAAAAGTAGCTGAAACAAAAGCTGGTCAACTATAACATCTAACAACAAAATCCAAAACATTTTAATCAAATCACCAAAGCCATGCTTACTAAAATATTAGCACATTAGTGTGATTTGGCATCCCCCACGTATAAATCCCAGGTCTTTAACAATTTGTCAGATGTAATGTAGGTGCTAACTACAAACAAATCCCATAACATCATGACAATCTTATGTCTTGAAAACGTGTATCTTGAAGTTAACATCTAAGTACGTGGCAGAGACCCCACTGACCCTATTACAAGTCACTGTACCATCATAATGATTTTGAAGCTGTTATTTTCTGTTTAAGAAAGTAATACAATGTTGCTTAATGCTCATGCTGTAACTTTTGAACTCTGCTTGATAGTTAGCTTCCTACTGTAAAATATAAAAAAGCATATCAGAGTAAGGCAAAGGAGATGTAAATATTACTCTGTTTATGTTGATAGGAGGAGTAGTAAACAATGCTCTTGCTAGAGAAAAAGAGAATTCCAGTTTGGCGTGAAGGCGTTTAGCACATGTCCAAGTCAATTTTCTCGTTGAATGGTAGATAACATGGGCACAAGTTAAGGTGCATGGTGCAATAGGGTTATATTTAGATTCAATATTAGTCATGGATTTGTTTCAGGTAGAACATGAATTAAACCAATCAGAGTGTCATCTCCCGTTACCTTTAAGAACCAGGTGTGCCAGGACCTGGACCATTTAAACAGTGGCACTCGTCTTCGCTGAGGGACAGGGATGAAGTCCTCAGCTGCTGGGGCCTCTGCCGAAAGGTCACACACAGTCTAGATTCATACAGTAAAAAAGTTGGCCTGAAGAAGCTGTCCTGATAAACATATTAATTTCAGAAGATAGAAGTTTATTTCTGTTTCCTCTCTAGAGTTTCCAATTCAGCTTATAGTGTGGCTATTTAAATGTGCCATAATATTTGATAACGTACATTATTGTGGAATGGATATGTTTAAAATAAGAACCTCTCTTGTCATAAAATCACTTCAGCCTCTTTAAGACTAATACACACGGGGGTGCACAGGTGGTTGAAACTAGCAATAATTCACTGCTCTGTGTGCCGCTTTGTACCAGGTGTATGATAGAGCCCATTACCGTAGCTGTTTGTGAAACATTGCACAATGCATACTAAAGATGGTACCATCCAGTAGTGAAAACCATTTACAAACTGCAAACTTTTCTTTACACAATGCTGACCGGGAACTTTATCTCTAAAGTTGGGAGTCAAAATGAAAGAACCATTTGTCTGTCACACTAGCTAGTTTGCTACTGGTTAGCTCAACAGCTACAATTACTCACCATCTTCCCCACTAAAAGTTATTTTGAGAATATACATATATGAATTTCACACTGCTTTCTTGTTTTAACCAATCCCCTTTGTTTCTTACGTTCCAAGCTTAAACTATTGTAAAAACAAAACAAAGCATAAAAATCGGCCTAATCAAAAGTTTTGCTGCCATTTTGAAGAAAAGCAAATGAGGGATATTTATGCAGGGTTTTGTTTTATGGGTATCTATATCTATTTCATGAAAACCACATTGGTTGATAAGAATGGTCACATGGTATTGCAATGTTTTTATGGATGACACTTTTATTTTTTAACAGAATTTGGAAGTTGCATTTTGAGCAATTAATGTGGCTTGACAGCAAATAAACAGATGTCTTGTTTATAGATTCACAGATCAGATCATCCCAACTTTACGTCTTGTTCATCAGACATCAGTGAATTTACATAGCCTGCTGCTCAATATGCCTTGCTTCTGTGAAGAGTTTCAGTGTCAACTTATTGCAAAGACATAGTCACGTTTTATGTAGATTTTTCCTAAATGGGCGAGGGGAAGAGAATGTCAAACAAGGAGTAGATCATGAGGAGAGAGGCATTGGCTCATTGTGACAATGCATTTTAACCACAGATGATCAGAAGACTTTGCTTTCTGGTTTAAAGAACCACCTTTCAGTTACATTGATCTCAAAGGGGACAATTGAAGGGGAGTGAAAGCATTTTTTTGAAAGAAGTCGAGTGTTGTCCACCTTGTTTGTTAGCTTGGTTGGTGCACAAACATTAATGAGCAAGTATACCCTCAAAATGTAGTAGTTTCACAAAACTGATCCTTAAATTGTGAAATATTCATATTTTATTTAGCCAATTCTTTTATACTGCTATTGTTTTGAGAATATTTTAATTTATTTTTGTATTCTTCTTTCAATGAATGTGTATGATCTTTAGTTTGTAAGTTATTACAAAATTGTATCCTGGTTTCCCCAGAAAATTGTAAAAATGCAACATTGTTTGTTCCTGGTTGCTATGGACTCTCCTGTAACAGCTTAATCTCCAGATTTAAATCATAGTAGTTATCCAACCTTTCATGTTATTTGTGTTGTGCTGTGTACCTGTGTGATAATATTCTTAAAATAAAAAAAATAGATTTAGAGCATAAATCAGTTTTTAAGACCAGTGGCCTTCCTGGACTCTCCCAGTGATGATATATTTCTTCTTGATTGGTTTTTCAATAAGCTAGCACACTGCAACCATATTAAGGTTTTTCTTTTAATGATACCCTGAACAGAAAATATGTATGGTGATGTCATGAGTTTCCTTATCTCTGCTGAATAAATTGTGATGAATAAATGGTTTTGCTTTCATAATTCATATCTAACTGGCCTTATTTATGAAATGTAATGAGTATGATTCTGTTTATGTGGCCATATATGCAAAATTCAATGCAGATTGGTTTAAAGGGGTTAGGGTTAGTGTGTATTTATTTGTAATAAGTTATGATATATCACATGGTAAATCATTTTGGCCACAATAATCATCCAGTGAAAATCTGATATTATAACAGCCCTAATCACAATACTGTTGTAGTCGAAACATTGTAGTCGGACACTAGAATGAAATGGCTACTTTGGGGACTAATATCATTACACATACAACACACAATGCACAACTCTTTTAGCTTTCCAGTCATATCTAATTCATGCAATTCAAAGACTGTTTACTGACTCCAGTATGCAGCAACATTCAACTACACCCTATTTTGAATATTAAAATAATATTTACAAAGTATTGAAGAATTGCACGCTTTTGACAAAATCTGCATGGGATTGGCACAAAGTGGGTATGTCTGTAAAGACATTGGAACCCATTTTCACAAAAATATCTTGAGGAGAGAGTTCCAGGGAACACTTTGAAAATGGTCATCCCAGTTTAGAAATCACACACATATGAACCCAGTTGTCCCAAACCCAAACGTCATAAGACATTTTCAGTGCAAGCTGCCTTTGAATCAAGGACTTTTTGACTAACTGCCCTTGCAGACTAACTGACAAGGCCCTCAGCTGTCCTCCACCTTTACACTTGGCAGGATTGCATGTTGAGCCCTACCCTCTACACACTCACATCTCATTCCACCAACATCATAATTTAGTCTGTGGATGTCTTTGGTAGGACTTGTCTTGCACAAGAAGCAAGACTTCCAAGAGGGAAGACGTCCACATACTTTCAATGTGGGGTTCAGACAACAATCTTTTCCTGAGCTCCTCATAAACTAAAGAACTAATAGGTGACTTTTGGATAAACAGCAAATACCCAGACCTACTATATATGAACTGGGAAAGGAAAGGGTGTATGCTTTAGGTTTCTGCTTATGCACATCACTGAAAATCTCTTCTGGACCACCAACACCACTATGGTAGTCAAGAAGACACAGCAGCGACAAAAAAACCCCTTCAGAGGTCAAAACCACCCGGAGAATCATAGGCTGCTCACTGCCCTCCTTAGAGGACTTTTACAACTCGCACTGCCAGTGCAGAATGGCTAACATAATACTGCCCTCTGGTAGACGATTCAGGTCCATGAGGAGTCTGAAAGATAGTTTACTTACAGCAAAAGGGCATATTAATGAAAAAAATAAAATATATAGCCGAAAGCAGCAATCTGCGGGTTTTAAACTCTTTCGCCTCAAACCGGCCACCCTGACCCTCATCCCCCCACAGTTGATGACATCGGCCACCTTGTTCCTCAAAGATCTGTGCAACACATACCCATGATAAGCCCCAGATTTCTCCAAATTCAGGTATACGCCTGATGCTCTGGATGCGAGGGGGGTGTAAAGTTTTTCACATTCACTCATGCACACAGCAGCGTGTGCCTGTAATCTGCCCCTAAGGGATGAGCTGAAAATGTTTTGGTGGCCGTATTTCTAGTCCCCTTCTGAACATATGAAGATATCAACCGAGTTTGGTGACAATCGGAAAAATGGTCAATGATTTGGGGCCAATATTCGGTAAGCCCTGCCCTTTGCGAGGATATTTTGCTTGATGATGGCCGTGTTTTTTGACTGATCACTCTCATTAATAAAAGAAATTACTGGCTTGGTCCCCCGATGCCATATACCAAATTTGGTGTTGATAGCATAAATATTTTAAAAGTTCTATTAATTTTACTGTTTTTAACATTATGCAAATTAGCAAAACATCTGTAATAGCGGCTTTCATGGTGCAAGAGGCTTTTTTTGTAGAGTGCTATCAGGAGGACATGTATGAAAAATTTCAAGTTGATAGCACTTATGGCTTGGTGGGGAGAGCCTTTCGAAGTTTACACCCTATGTTATAGCGCCCCCATCTGACAGATTGGGATCAAATTTTTGGAGCAGCATTTGGACGTCATTTATACTCAAAATACCAAGTTTCCTATCTCTGGGTTCTTCCAGCTCGCCATAAATTAATAAAACGCAAACAATGATGGTTAATGACGAATAGGCCACGCCCACTTTCAGCTATCAACATGGCACTCAAGACGTTAATTAATACTCGCCCCTAGAGCATGCATACCAAATTTGGTAAAATTCCGTCCAATGGTCTTTGAGATACACATGTGTAGCATTTATAACCCTATAGGTTGAGCTCAACATGCTTTGGTAGGCAGATTCCCAGTCCTGTTGTGAACCTACCCACAAAAATCTAGTCAGGCGGACTTTGATGGTCCAATTGGCTTTTTTGTAGAGCACGTCAAGCTCGACTTGTGAATCAAATTTCAAATCAATCAGACTTACGGTGTGAGGGCCGTGGCCTTCCCAAAAACGCATTTTCAAGCCTTTATTACAGCGCCACCATCTGGCTGACTGGGCTCATATTTGAACAAAAGTTGATGCACATCATTTCCAATCACTGGGCCAAGTTTCAAGTTTCTGGCCCATTCCACCTCACGGGAATTTGAGCTCGAGCGGCAGACAACAAATAATAATAATAACTAGAACTGCAAGCAGTTATGAATGGGGGCCAAGCCCCCCCGCGCGACTCGGACCCCGCGCACCGCAGTGCCCACGGAAGTTGGCCCCAAAGGATGATGGGCTCGGGGCAAAAGTGAGGACACAGGCCAACGTTTGAGCCGTGGTATTCGCTGTAATGGGAAGTGAACCGGAAGTGCAAAAGGCTGAATGCGTGCCGATCTGGATTTGTTGTAATAAGCCACGCCAACATTGACCAGTCATGACCACCTTCAAGATATGGCCTCAGGATTGGCCCTACATCATACGACCAAATTTTATAAAAATCGGTGTAGCCGTTCAAGAGATATAAACTTCCCATATTTTTAGCACCCCCTAGTGGCCAAACTTCGCCAAATTTGGCTCATCCCTTCCCAGTCTCATGGCAACCAAGGATCTCAAATTTTGTGTTAATAGCATTTAGTTTTACTGAGATATCAAACAGTTTACATTTTTATAGTTAGCTACAGAAATTTGTTCATTAATAATTTGCGCATTTTTTGACCAAGCAAAATTCTTTTGATAACTTTAGATCAGGTCTTTTTTGCAAACTTTTAATAACGTATTCAATCAATCAAAAGTTACTATAGCAAGCGTGTAGTGGGGAGCGTTCCGCGTTGTCTCACAAACATGGGGAAATGAACACAGGACAATCCAGTCCACAATTATACAGCAATGGCATGTCATGTGTTGGGCTGTTTTTACTGTTTTGCTGCTCAAACAGTCCGCTGGTTGATCGGCTGACTGGTCAGGTGGTCGGGAGGTTTCGTGGTGTAGAGTGGGGGAGGGACTTCACTGAAATGTGAGCTGAGCCAAAGTCTCTGGCTGAGCTCAGCGCGCCCCACTGGACAAAATAAATCAGTACACCAGCGCGTGCTTTAGTCATTGTCACACTTATTTTTCTATCAGTGCAACATTTCACCGATACGATAGAACCCCCGATAGAAATTGGGCCGTTCTATCGGGCCCGGATATATCAATGGCTGATAATCGGTCGGTCACTAGACAGGAAGTTGCTGCAACTTGTCTGTACATGGTCGAATCTGCACCAAACCTTATATGTTTGATTACAGTCCTAGCCTGAAAGCATTAATATGCCAAATTTTGCTTACTGCCATAGTGCCATCTAGTGGCAACAGGAGATAACATTACTCCTGCTGGCAGGTTGAGCAAATCCACCTCACATTTGGCCAGAAAATCCTCAAGGCCATGCTGTGAAAAATCTTTGTTTAAATTTGTTGATGCTAGAGTAGCAAGGAATTATACACCATAAGCAGGACATTGTTAGAACTTCTATGTAGATGGTTATGGAAGTCAAATCATGTCATTAATCAAGAGCATAGATTTTCAGTTTGAGAGCATGATTTCATTCCTTTTCAGTGACACAGCTCTTTCGCGTGCTCAGATTTTTTCTCCTCATGCTCACATTTTGTTCTTGCATTTAAATTTCTTCTGCTCTCTTTCAAAATGTCAGCTTGAACTCAAAAATCACATGCCCGTGTTCACATTTCTCCTTCTTGCACACAAAAATGTCGCTCGCATTCAAATGTGCCCTCTGCGCGCTCAGATCTAAAGTGCACACGCTCAGAACACACACCTGCTCACAGGTCAAGTTCTGCTCTCGGATCTCTCCTCTGCTCACGGATTTTTCTTGTGTATCAACACTGTCAACCAATAGAAGGCCGGCTACTGTTGACCAATCAGATTACCCCCGCTTCTTTGCGGGGCGGGCACTCTTTCTACCGGGTTTATCTACTTCCGCCCTCCAGGCTGTTAAATGTGGTGGTTGCCTTTATTTTTTGACGACTTTTGGAATAAAATATCAGTTAATCAATACACCAGCGCCCGTGCTTTTCATTACATTAGCTACATCAACATAAAGTAGAACAATAGCTGCTGTACTTTCGCCATATTAGCCAGCTGCCCAGGCAGCGGGATATATCTTATATAGTATAAATACTGCAGAGTGGTTAAGATCGGGATGATAGTACAGCGGTTAAAAATATCGTTTGATGATGATTTTTGCTTCATGGGACGCTGGTTCGCATCCTGGCCCGGCGTACAGAGCGGGGTGTAAATGTACCTTATATAATAGCCGAGTTTCAATTAACCGCAGGGTCCACTTTAAACGCCAGGTGCAGGTGTATATTTTGATAAATAACCGCAGGTTCCAAATAAATGCCGGGTCTAATTCATTTATTTTTTTTAATCAAGGAAGAAGACGTGACCACTGACACTGCACGTTTTTCCAACTGCAATGAACCAGCTTTGGGGGGGCCCAGCTTGCAAAGGGTTGAGAACCCCTGCAGTAGTAGAATCCGTGTAATGAAAAACGTATGAATGAAAAATACGCTATGATGATAGCGTATTTATCATCATAGTGTCATTACATCATTTTTCATTACACGAGCGAGGGTGGCGGCCGAGCCAGGATGCGAACCAGCGTCTCATGAAGCAAAAATCATTATGAAATGAACATTTAAACCCCTGTACTATCATCGCGATCTCACCTGACTCATAGTATTTATACTATATAAGATATATCCCGCTGCCTGGGCAGCTGGCTAATATGGCGAAAGTACAGCAGCTATTGTTCTACTTTATGTTGATGTAGCTACTGTAATGAAAAGCACGGGCGCTGGTGTATTGATTAACTGATATTTCATTCCAAAGGTCGTCAAAAAATAAAGGCAACCACCACATTTAACAGCCTGGAGGGCGGAAGTAGATAAACCCGGTAGAAAGAGTGCCTGCCCCGCAAAGAAGCGGGTGTAATCTGATTGGTCAACAGTAGCCGGCCTTCTATTGGTTGATAGTGTTGATACACAAGAAAAATCCGTGAGCAGAGGAGAGATCCGAGAGCAGAACTTGACCTGTGAGCAGGTGTGTGTTCTGAGCGTGTGCACTTAGATCTGAGCGCGCAGAGGGCACATTTGAGCGAAATTTTTGTGTGCAAGAAGGAGAAATGTGAACACGGGCATGTGATTTTTGAGTTCAAGCTGACATTTTGAAAGAGAGCAGAAGAAATTTAAATGCAAGAACAAAATGTGAGCATGAGGAGAAAAAATCTGAGCACGCGAAAGAGCTGTGTCACTGAAAGGAATGAAATCATGCTCTCAAACTGAAAATCTATGCTCTTGATTAATGACATGATTTAACTTCCATAGATGGTCCAATCTTTCCAAAATTTGACATGTCCTGTCCTGTCCAAAACACACAAATCACAACACACGGAAAGTTGCAAGGGCCCGTTAATGAGTGCTTGCAGTTTTAATGTGAATATACATATGCATATATATTATCATAAACATATATAGGTTGTCAAATCCTCAGCATGAGCAGCATCCCATTTTACAATCACAGACTGTGAACCACCTTTTAACAATAGAAATAGTAATGTTTCGATCCAGTGGCGTAAGTATTGGCTGTGCAACCGGTGCAGCATGGAAGGAAGCAAAAACAAAAAGCAAAAATAACAGCTGTCCAGAATTGCCACAGGCCCCTGTCTTTGTGAATGAAATAGCTAGGGGCAGGTTGGTAGAACATCCGTGGGTGGGACTCCAAGGTCTGTAGCCTCTGTAGCCTCCCATAGGGCCATTGGGCCAGGTATTCTTTAGACAGACAAGCCACTGTGCCAATCGTCACCTCTCTGCTGTGTCTGCAGCTGAGCACTGTGGGCTAAGTGATGCATGTCTCTCTCCCCGGGCCAGGAGAATTATCATAGTTACCAAGGCAAGGTGCATCAGAAAAAAATAAATAAATAAATAGAATAAAAAACGGCTGTTCATCGTTCATAGCAGTTCTCTCAAGTCGTGCGTGTGTCCAAGCGCGTGTGTGTGTGCGTGCATGCAGTGCGCACAAGCATGTGCTTGTGTTCAGGGCGGGGATGGGGGGCACAAAAAAAATATTTGCACCGCGGCCTATCACCATGATGTTACGCTACTGGTTTCGATATAGCCAACTAGTCACCGATGGAAAACAACCTGAAACAAGAGTCTACCCACAACACAATTCTCTCTGAACCCAACCTGCATATTTGGCCACATAAACTGAATCATACTCATTTAATAACATGAACAAAATCAATAAGTTAAAAAATTTTTATTTTTATTCTCTTTTATACTGTTTTGTAACAGAAAAAGCTGGTTAAGTAATAGTAGTTGAAAATCATAGGTAATTTTAGCCTTCTGCTGTCCAAAAATGATTATTTATCAGAATCGAGGACGAAATAATGAAAAGTGACAGGCCATGACATCAACATTGAATTAGCAAGAAAACCTTTCCTAATAATAATTTTTCTCTTGAGAAATGTTGAGGATCGGTAAAAGAAAACCTTAGCATGGTGGCAATGCTCTTGCCTGTTGAAAAAACAAAGAAGAATGAAGTAAGTCAAAGTGAGACAACCGAAGTAATCAAAAAAAGGAGGAAGGGTCATTATGTTGCTGAATCTTGCTATAGTGTCAGACTGTGGTGCCAGCTGTAATGAAGTCTATGGGCGATGCATGGAGAAGCACACTAAAATCCTACATATCTTGTATGACTTCTGATGAAGAAATGCCTAAACAAAATGAATGACCACACCTTAGTTGGTTAAAATTCTATCCTACATCGCATGGATAAAGCTCTCTTGATGATCATAATCTCATTAGCAATGCCCTCACAAATCTGTATTAATATTGAACCTATAGTCTTTTATTACACTAATAATATGTCTTACTGAAATTGTCCTTGCACACAGAACATGTGAATAAAATGGGCATCCTAGTATCATGATAATATCAAATTGATGGATAAGCATATCTTCCCTGGCCTAATTTTTTGGATGTTTTTTTTAGGATTAAAGTCAAAGTGGGGTAACATAGATGTAGTGGTTGGAAAGCTCACCAGCAACATTAGTTGGTTAGGCATCCACCAGGCCCCCATTACAAAATTGATGAAACCATACTGGGTGCTCTCGGTTGTGGAGTAGTAAATGCAAGGTGATCTTAAAGTTAAACTGATCAACTTTATAAAAAAAAAGGAAACACATGGGCGTACTTCATGCGCACTCACACTGGGCCAAGGATGTAGTTAAATGCCTTAAAAGGCTTTTTAAGGTGCGGGTTGAAATCAATAAGCTTTTTTTCCTTTTGTGATTTTTTATCTGATTTGCCCTAACCAATTAAGGTTTTCTAACTACATCCTTGGCTTAGTGTGACTGTTCCTGAAGTAAGCCCATGTGGTCAGGAAAGTTTTTCCTCGCTCAAACCTAAGGTCTAAGGACAGTGGATATCTTTCAATGTACAGATTGTAAAGCCCATGGAGGCAATATGATTGTTATTATCAGCCATATAAATAAAATTGATTTGATCTGACTTGACTCAGAATGTGGCGCCGGCTGTGGTGGAGACAATGGGCGATGCATGCAGAAACACACTAAAACCCAACATATCTACTCTGCATGACTTCTGAAATGCCTCCAGAAAGGGGGAAACTGTGTCTTTGCAGTTTTTGGAAGCATTTATTTTTTCAGAAGGGGTATGGCATAGATATGGTCGGTTTTAATGTTTTTCTCAATGCATCTCCTACTGATTTAAATACAGCCAGCACCATAGTCTGGCATGAAAGTAAGCTTCAGTGATGTCATGTTCTTCTTTTTTAGGTTCCTTGTTTATCAAAGCACATCAAAATTTACTTGCCACCAAGCAAACATAAGGAGGGGTTGCCAGGCAGAAACAGGGCAGGGCTGGCAGGTGAGAGACAGGAGGCTATTACATCATAGTTACGTTAACTCACTCCAACTATAGGCCATAAATAGTAGCACTAGGCAGAGGATGTGAAGCAGGCTTGAGCCAATAAGTTCCCAGATTTGCCATGCGGCAGGTGGAGTTTGAGTCGTAACAGAAACCAGTAAGGGAGTCCCTGACCCCCCGTAGGGGGCAGGGTTTGTAGCTGAGATCTCCTCTTCCTGTTTCCTGTCCAGAGACGTTGTATCCAAGGCAACCAACATCTGAACTGTGGCACAGACTGGCTGCAGGCGGCACTGGATGATATCGTAGGGTGAACAGAGGGAAGACTGGTGCCCCCAGACAGAAGACAGCAAAAAATTAAGAAAGGGAGGAAGTTTAAAAAGGTGTAGGAATGTAAGAATGAAGGCAGGAAGAAAGGAAAGGTGGAAGGAGGAAAACAGGGAGGACAGGGGAAAGGAAAGAAGAAAAAACCCAGGGGAAAAAGAGGGGTAAGGATGGCAGAGGGATAACAGAAAAAAGAGGAAATAAAGATTGGACATGTATGGTTGGCGGAAACAAGAAAATGGGTAGAAGAAGGAGGGGGAGTTAGAGGTAAGGGAGTGATGGAGTTAAAAAAAAGTCCAAGCAAAGAGGGCAGAAAAATAAGAGAAGAAAGAAAGACGAGGACGAAGAACAATTAGAGGAACAAATAGGGATACAGAGAAATGAAGACACAGGTGATGGACCAAAGGTATGAGGGGAAAAAAGGAGGAGGAGAAGGGGAAGAAAGACATGGTCAGGCCAGAAAGTAAAAGGGAAAGAAAAGGCAGAAGGTTAAACGAAGGACACTGAGGTCAAAGGTCACAGACAAGAATATATGAGCTGTTGGAGTGTGGTGAGATAGGAGCAGGCAGGGATTATCATGACAAAAAGGACGGATGCTTACTGGGAGGATTACAAAATGTTAAAAAAGCCCTGACAGGGGACCTCTATTCTCTCCCAGTGAGCAGCCTATAATGAGCAGTTAAGTGGATGATGGCAGAGCCAGTACAGTCAGCCAACAGCAGAGCCTGTCAGCATGTTATCATAGAAGCTGCTAGAATTTCGACTTGCACAAGCATGGTCAGTATAGCATTAATTGCAGCAAGCCTGCAAGTTAGTAACATCAGCTTAGTGGCTGAAAACAGTCAGCAAGCATTAGAAGAGATGAAGGTCAACGGTCAACTACTCGGTTCAGATAGACAGCACAGAGTAGGAGAAAATTAAAGTCCTCGAGTTAAATTATAATCTAAAATATATATGCATAATACTCAAATGTTAAAGGTCCCATATTATGAAAAACACATTTTCTCTGGTGTCTACATGTATAAACTGGTCCTCCCTGAGCCCGCCAACTTCCAGAATGAGGAAAAGGAGAGAGTTCTGCATGGTCTCTGCAGCCCACCCACTGGTAAAACGGCGTTCCTACAGGCTGTTCAGATTCAGCTCCTTTTGTTACGTAACGAAAGAACAACAGAACAACAGAAGAGAACAACAGAAGAGACAGCGGTTTTATTTAATCTTTGATCCCACAGCCGGTTACGTTTCGTATAAGTTTGTGTTTGTGTGCTAACCACTTCACGTCGGACTGCTTCAGTAACGAGGGTCCGTACAAAGCTGGCTTTGCTGCGACACTGACCCTCATAAAAGGATCAGTTCCAACCATACGGGACCCAGCAACTGCACCCGAGCCACACGTAAGTGTTGCCACATTTTGATAGTATTTACAGTTGCCTACGAGTATGGTGAAGTCAGCTGGAAATTGGCTAACTAGTTAGCTTCGCTTCGGTCCACTATGCAGTGGCGTTTGAAGTGAGTTTAATGTTAACAATATTACGATGGAGCTTGATTGTCAAGGTAAAAAGTCTGGAAACATGTGCAGACTGGAGACAGAGACAATGCAAACAGTGTCCAAGAGTTTAGAGACTGTGCTGGAGACAAAAACAGCTTTCACTAGCTGTTAGCCATTTGCTACATGGTAGTTACTGTAACAACACATATGCACAAACTAACATTATTCAGACACACTAACCATTCTGAAACATCCCGCTGCAGCTGCTGAGTCTGTACGTCTTCAGGAGCCTCTCCTTCTGGGTCTGATTCTGGGTCAAACTGGTATGGTTGAATGATATCATCTTCGCGAGCCATAGAGATACATATATATACACACACATCCACCATAACATTAGCGCATGCTACCGCTAGTGTAAGAGGCATTGTCTTCCTGAGAGTGACGTGTAGCAGGCAAGGCTCTCCAAGTAGGCGTTGACAGACAGAGCTCATTAGCATTTAAAGGTGCAGGCACAGAAACAGCCTGATCTCAGCAGAGCTCACTTGAGCGACTTTTAGACAGCTGAAATTCGGGACCACGGGTGGGTTTGGGGCAATCCATATCAAATACAGTGTTGTTGGACCTCTGACAGCTGTGTGAAATTGATAAAAAAAAAAAACAGTATAATATGGTACCTTTAAATTCTAATGACTAAAAACAAGTATATTTCAAAGTTATACAACTCAACTTTGATTTATTATTATTTTCCTGGTTAACTGGTAAACAGTATGAGCAGAATTATATTATATGCCCCCCCCCAAAATTCCTCTCTTTTTAACTTGCATGCATCGGCTGTGATTGCACACCTTATTTATCCAGTTCAACAGGAAATACTACACTTGCGTTAATTGTGACTTGAAAATGAAATAAACACAAACTGCACGTATACTAACACTGAAGCACCTCTTACCATCCATTCCAGATGAGGGTCTAACAACATTCCAGTCCGATAGGAGCAGCTCTCTCACCAATAAATCCTGTGGCGGCGGTGTTTGCATATAGACCAACTACAACTGGTGCAACAACGGAAAGCTGGTCTCAAGTTACTGCTCCCCTGATTTTGAACTATTGACTGTCAAGTGCAGACCTTTCTATCTACCCAGGGAATTCACTGTTATTATCTTCACTTTTTTTTTTACAATGATATGTCGACTCGGATGCGATAGGACGCTGGCGTGAATATTGGCGCTTCTCAATCCATAGCAAAACTGCTTTTTCTTTTGAAAAATAAAGCCAAGTTGTCTCTACAAGTTCTGGGGCTGTGCTACAAACTTTGAAGGCTGCACACCTGAACAATTGGCTCCGTGGACTCACCATTCTCCGCCAATCAGCTGTTAGCCCCGCCGATCAGCTGTCAGCCTAGGAACACTAACTTTCAAACCAGCAGACAAAATTCTCTGTGGGCTGTCCATCATTGCTCTGTTGGTCCTCCCTCCACCCCCATTTTAGGATTATTCACCGCTTGGCTCCTTTATCGTGCTAGTCTGCTGCTGTGGTTTCCCCTGGCTCACGGCGATGTTGTATGGTCGCTGTTCCGCGCTGCTGGCATGGTCTTCAAATACTCAGCGCAGGAGCTCCTGGAGCTCTGCTGTCAATTCACCCCAAACTCTATTGCTGAGATTAAATCTCTTGGTCTCCTATGTCGCCCCCGCTATATGCACAGGGCCTCCAGACGGACATACGGACAATGCTATTCCCTGCAGTGCTGACTGCAGTGCTGCTGTTTCCTCCGTGCTGACTGACAGGCGCTCCATCACACCAGCACAATGTCATCAAAACCAACCACAGGCGCAGACACTGAGCAATCTGAGAACCTTGGATTGACCCAATCCCAATCCTCGTCACTAAACAAAAAAGCACTACTCTAAATCAACTTTAACTCTAAATCAAGCCACACCCCCAGGCTATGTTTACATACAGAAGCCCCGCTCCAAGGGTGGTGGTGGTGGACTGGCAGTCATACATCAAGCTGACATCCTCGTTAAAAAACTTCCAGTGCTGAATTTCACCTCATTTGAGTGTGCAGCTTTCTCTCTGGCTGGGCATACACAGCTACAGGTTTTCCTTATCTACCACCCTTCAAAAACCTTCCTGTCTGAGCTATCTGAGCTGTCTGAGCTACTCACCTCCATCTGCTCCATGTCTGCATCTACACTCCTGCTTGGTGATTTCAACATCCATGTGGACTCCACCAGCTGCCACATTGCCTCTGAATTACTGTCACTCCTGGATTGCTTCAACATCATACAGTTAAAGGTCCTATCCATGTCAAAGGCCACTAGAGCTGTCCCAAACGATTATTTTTCAAACGATTATTCTAGAGATTATTTTTTCGATTAGTCGACTAACCTAACGATTAATTTAACGTTACATGACCAAACAAAAGTAACGTAGTAACTGTCGTTGGTAACTTATATGAGGAAAAAAATACCGCAGTTGTAGGCGGAGCAGCGTCTGTCCTCCCGCCTATCCTACCAACTCTTTTCTGCCCGAAAAACAGCGTCTGTCACCTTCAAAAACCTTTAACTCACTCAAGTGGTTGTGTTGATAGAAATCACTGCAATGGTCAGCCCTCCCGACCGAGACTTTAGTGAACTTTCCCCCAGAAAACAGCCTCCGTCTGTCAGGCGGGGGGTTAAAGGGAAGACTATGGAAAAGGGGAAGGTGGACCCAAATGCAGTTACGGACGAGAGGCAAGGATATGGGGAAACAAAAGGCGAGCTTTATTTAAAAGCTGAACACAAAAACAGAAGCAGGCAAAACGGGGGGCAAGAGGCAAAGTAGCAATTGAAAGCAAGGCAAAGTAGCAACCAAAAATAGCAAGGCAAAGTACAAACCAAATAGCACAAAGTTCAAATCAAAAATGCAAAATGCAAAACTCAAATCCAAAACACATACCGTGGGGAACAAGGAACAGACAGGAGCAGGCACATGAACGGGAACATGGACGAGACAGAGGCTGACAATTACAATGACCAGACAAGGAGTGAAGGGAACACAGAGACTAAATACACAGTCACTGATGACAAGACGAGGAACAGGTGAGGTGGACCAACAGGTGAAATAACGAAGGGGAGGAGCACATGGGAACATTAAGGGAACAAAGCAATAGACAGAGGGAGCCAGAGGGAACATAGGAAAATACACAGGAGAACTTAAAGGACACATGGGGGCATGGAAAAACAAAAGACACAAGACAAGATACAAAGACATGGAAATCAAATACAAGAACCCACAAGACAACACCAGACAAGAACAACAAACAGATCTACAGACATGACACCGTCCTCGCAAGTGACAGAGTCACGTAGCGACCTGTTTACTGATGGCGATTATGTAATAATGTAATTTAGCGCAAACTCTTTTACCTTCCAGGATGTTTAGGGGGCCGGGTTCACATCACTAAACATTATAAACGGTCCGCGGGTTTAGAGTGACAGGGGGGACACCTGGGAAACACCCCGACGTCATCATCATGACGTGTACCGTCACGTCTCTTTAGGAGCGGCAGCGCAGCTTTCTGTGTGAATTACATGGCGGTTCGTCTTTATTCCAGCAAGTTAATAAGCAGTTAATGCAGCGTCTCTGTGTGAGAGGGGCTATTCTCAGCCTCCGCAGGTACTACCACTTCCTGTTTGGGACGACTAGTCGACGCAAATTATTCATGTCGACAAATTTATGTCGTCAATTATGTCGACTATGCCAACGCGTTGTCCCAGCCCTAAAGGCCA
The DNA here is from genome assembly GCF_900880675.1 of Sparus aurata. NCBI lineage: Eukaryota > Metazoa > Chordata > Actinopteri > Spariformes > Sparidae > Sparus > Sparus aurata. Next base: position 2,088,674 of record NC_044195.1, on the reverse strand, counting down.
CACACTGGATCTGGTGTGCTCCACTGGCAGAGCTCCCTCCTATCTACAGTGCCTGGACCTTGCTGTTTCTGACCACCATGCTGTCCTTTTCACTGTTCCTGTCCCTGTGCCCAAGCAGCGAATGAGTCGTAACATCACATACAGGAACATCAAGACAGTGAACACTCTGGCCCTGACCATTATAGAACAGCCAGGTTCCACAACAACTTTTTCCCTCTTGCCATAGGACTGCTAAATACAAAATAACAATTCCCTCCATCATCCCTTACACACCCACTAACACCAACTCAGGAACTATGCAATAAGAACACACGTGCATTATATTGTATATTTTTATATAGTATTTATAGTCTACATTTTTTTATTATTTATTCATGTAAATGCATGCTGCTGTTTTTTATCCTGCAATACTCTGAGCCATTGAATCAAAGTTGTGTTCCCGTTGAACTGGTAAGTGAAATTCAAATGACAATAAAAAAGTCTGAGTCTAAGTCTCTAAGTCTGTATCTATACAGCAAGTGTGTAAAACACGTCATCTGTTGATTCATACAGTTGTAGATTAAAAAATATAGTAATGCCATTTTTTTGAGCCTTTTTTTTAGCACACTTCTGGTGCTCAAACCGAGCCGCACTGACATGCTTTTCCATTACTGGTTTTACTGCGCCAAACTCAACTGAGCCTCAGTCCCACGGACCTGCTCCAGAATAAGGCCAAGTTGTGGCCCACCTAGCTGCCACGCGGACTCAAACCAAGTATAACCAGGATGGCAGATTTAATTAAGTCAAAAACGGAAATGTGCTCATTCCTTGCCAAAAGTTAGATTACAAATTGATACTGTACATGTCTGTATAATAGTTCTACTAAAGGCACTATGGGCATGTGTGGCCACAAGGATTTTCTCTAAGACCCTTGTGCCCTGCAAGGGCCCCCCATAGGTCTGCTCAGGCAGTATATAACAACTGTGTGAACTAAGCTTGTGCTCAGCCTTCACCAAAGTAATGCGGCATTCTATTCTGTGTAGGAGCTCCAAGAGCATCTGGATGCTTCACGACACTGTCTGTAGAGGAAGGCCTGACAAGAAGCTGGGCTGATCACAGTGGAAATCTTCCAAACATCTCAGAAGGGGACCAGGCATGAGTTTGACAGCTCTGCTCCCTCCATCTCAGCCAGTCTCTTGGTTCTCCCCTCTATCCATTGCAAGTCAGGGTTCTGCATCTGCAAATATCCCCATCTCCACCACGACCAGAAGCTCCACCACAGTGCTTGTCTCCTTCACAGCAGTCCAGCAATACACTGGCCTCCAAATGACTTTTCTAGGATGTGCCAGGCATCATCATGATGGCATCAGACCTAAGGGGTATTGGAATGCTGGTAGAAAAATCTGTAGCTGCTCAGGGCCTCTTAGACTCCCTTCAGGGAGACAGAGTTTTCCAGTTTAGGAAAACTGAATGTGGCGATAGAAAAGAGCCTAGCTACAATCCTTTGTCCAAGGTAACCTTCAGAATTGCAAGCCACTGCCATGCAATCAGTTTTATATTTTCCTTTCTGACCATTCGCACCAGTATGCTGCTCAGATTGCTGCAGCAATTAACAACATAGTGCTTCTGTCCTCAGCTGTTCCCACTATTACCACATCACAGTGTCAATGGCAATGACGGGGTGCAGGGATTGCTTATCTTGAGGCTGCTGGAAAAAGGAAACACAATGGAAAGTGGTCGGCCCTTTTTCTGTGAAAAGTAGTTCCCTCTCAACCAGCATTTTGAGGCACTGTTCACGTAGACAAGTATTCACCAGACTACAAAAAGGCTTTTTAAATAATGAATAATCACCAATCTCCCTCTCATCAGGGCAAGTTGGTATAATATTGAAGTATGGTCTGTTTCAGACTGAGGGGTTGAACCCGCAGGACTAAATGCTGACACTGTGATGCATTTCCACCCGTCTGTAAGTGCTGGCACTGACTCAGCCTTTGGATCAGCAGTAAAGAATGAACAGTCTCACACAATGGCAAATAAGGCTGCCTTGTCAACAGATGCCCAAAAGACATGCACTTCCCTGTTTTACAAAGCATTACTCAGCATGGTGAAGGATACTTTTCACCAAAGCATTGGATGTCAAGGCTAACTTCAAAAGGCTACACACTCCAGTTCACCAGTCATCCCCCAGGTTCTCGGAGTGTTGGAAAGGAAGGTGTCATCAGAATCAGAATTTCCTTTACTTGTCCCGCAAACTGGGAAATTTCTTAATCACAGCAGCCAAAGGACAGTAATAATGTAATAAACATTAATAATAGTAAAAAAATAAACAACATAATAAAAAGGTAATAAATAGAAATAGACTCATATAAATTGTATATATATCATTTTTACACTGTGAACAGTGTAATTGTAAGCAGTGTGTCAGTGTGTTGTGGAACAAATAATAAATACAGGTATGACAAATTGTCCAGTTAGTGCAAAAAAAACGGAGAAATGGGTTCTCTTATGACATAGTGCACATGTGAGGCCTAATGGAAGCAGTGCTGGTTGTACAGTCTGACAGCAGCAGGTAGGAAGGACCTGAGATACCTCTCCTTCACACACTGGGGGTGTATTAGTCACTGAAGGAGATGACCAGGACTCCTTTACCAGTAGTGATGACAGCTTGTCCATCATCCTGCTCTCTCCCACCACCTGCACTGGGTCAAGTGCACAAACACACACACACACACACACACACACAGTACACAGAGAACATCTATTTCAGAGCAAAGCTGCTGTTTTTTCGTTGGGGGCTCAGTGTTTCCCACAGAACCAGACTCTATTTGTAGTGTCCAGCTGGGGTGCCATAAAGCATGTGTGCTCGAGACTTCTGCCGACTTAGTCTGCTAACTTCCGGTTTAGCGCCTAGCTAACTTGGAAAGGGATAAAATATAATCAGGTAGCTCTTCTAGACTTTCCAATTTTATTGTACTGGTTTGCCCAAATTCCAGCAGTAAAACAAGTCATTTCATGGGGAGTGTGAGGCTTTTATTACCATTTCACAAACATGTCTTTCACAACGTAAGCTTTTGGAAAAAAAAGAGAGCATCCCAGGATGAATCTGGCCTTCTTGATAAGTTTATCCAGTCTCTTCCTACCCTGCTGCTGAGATGCTGCTGCTCCAGCAGACTATTCCATGGAAAAACTCCCTTACTGGTTTTACTGCGCCAAACTCAACTGAGCCTCAGTCCCACGGACCTGCTCCAGAATAAGGCCAAGTCGTGACCCACCTGGCTGCCACACCGACTCAAACCAAGTAGAGCCAGGATGGCAGACTTAATGGAAAAAAGTCAAAAACGGAAATGTGCTAATTCCTTGCCAAAAGTTAGATTACAAATTGATACTGTACATGTCTGTATAATAGTTCTACTGAAGGCACTGTGGGCATGTGTAGCCGCAAGGACTATTCCATAGAAAATAGCTGATGCCACCACAGTCAAAGAAGGCCCCCTGTAGTGCCCCCTAGACAGCCCTGGTGGCAGAAAATACTTATCTTCTTGGGAAGAAAGCAATATCCCAGGTCAATTCAGGAGAAGTAAACAAGGGGTTTTATTTCCATGTTGTTCCCCACAAAAATAGGTGGGTTGAGGCTGATTTTGGACCTGTATTTGTTACCTGTATTTGTACTTTATAAAGTGGCCTTTTCACATGTGGGCAACCAGAAATGCTATTGGTTCACTTTCATTGACCTAAGAGATTCATATTTCCACAACCTCTCATTCCCAGGCACAGAAAGTTCCTGCACTTCTCTAGCTCTGGCATGTTCCAGACAACCTAGTCCTTCAGGCCCCCTCTGAAAGAAAGCTGCTATCCGAAAGTCAGACAGCATTTGCAAACATTAGGTTGGCTGGATGATGTGAACTCTCTACAAATGCATATCTGGTGATGGACTGGCGACGGCACTATGAATGAGGCTTCTGCTGAGTATGACATCCACAAGTCATGTTGTTGTCCTTTTATGAGAAAAAACTGTCCATGGCACTGAAATTGCTAAAGCACTTTGCTCTGCAGGTTTTGGAGAGCAAAGGCTTATTTTTGTTTGTCTCATTAGAGAATGACTGTGCAAGACAACTTTCCAGTGGGATTTGGTAGCCTAGAGCTCTCTTTTATGTATTTCAACATTTTGCCCTTAATTCTTTGCTTTTGGCGTGCATTCAGAACAAGAATCCAGAAATCGTTCTGTTGGCACCAGAATGTACAATGGTGTCTTGGTTCCTGACATGGTGCAGCTGCTGGTGAGCAAACTGTGGCAACTTTCAAATCACAGCTATGCACTGTCATAGCTGGACACACCTGTCTTAGTTCGGCCAATGATTGTGGGCCATGCCACTGAAGAGGGGTGCTTGTAAAAGTTGACACTCATCTGATCGGTGCCATTGGCTTCAGTTTCAACTTTTTGTAACTGTTTTGGTGTGAAGAGAATGGAGGATGGATTAATGGCGAGTCCAGGGAGAGTGGTTTGCATTCCCACATACTAATGAGGAAACTCTTCTGGCCAGATATATGCTGCCCCAGAGGTTCATGCTGACAAGTTAAAGGGATATTCCGGTGTAAGTTTAATCCATGGTCTAAATCACCATGAAACTGTGTTAGACTCCCTCTCGAGAGATCAAGTTCGCAGACTGCTAATTTACGAAGTTTTATCAACCTCAGAAATTACCGCACGACAACAATACACTGCAGTAAATGGATCCAAATATAAACCGCCACCAAAAAGCCACAAATAATGCGCAGACGAGCAGCAAACTTCAGCAACAGTACAAACAGGGTCTCAGCAAATAGTCTGGGGCATCTAACCTCCGCCCCAGGTCAAGCTGAAGAAAAACAGCCCCAAAGCATGGTGCTGCCACCACTATGGTTCTCTTTTGGTGATGTACAGTGTTGTTTTTGCGCCAAACATACCTTTTGGAATTAATGGTCTCATTAGACCATAACACATTTTCCCACATGCTTTTGGGAGACTTCAAATGTGTTTTTTGCAGAATTGATAGCCATCAATTCCTGCGGCTCTTTTATTGTTGCTGTAGGCCTCTTGGCAGCCTCCCTGACCAGTTTTTCTCGTCTTTTCATCAATTTTGGGGGAACGTCCAGTTCTTGGTAATGTCAAGTGTTGTGCCATATTTTCTCCACTTGATGATGACTGTGTTCCATGGTGTATCTAATGCCTTGGAAATTCTTGTGTAACCTTCTCCTGACTGATACCTTTTGACAATGAGATCCCTCTGATGCTTTGGGAGCTCTCTGTGGACCAGAGCTTTTGCTGTAAGATGCGACTAAGAAAATGTCAGGAAAAGCCTGCTAAAGCAGCTGAACTTTATTTAGGGTTAATCAGAGGCACGTTAAATGATGGCAGGTGTGTACTGACTCCTATTTAACATGAGTTTGAATGAAATTGGTTAATTCTGAACAGTGCTGACTGTGTTCACTTAGTGATTTTTTTACTGCCTTGTGTTTTGCCAGCATGTGTTGATGTGTTTTTTCCTCGTGTGTTTTTTCAGTTCTGTGTACCTTGCTGCCTTGTCGCCTGAGTTCCTGTTTTTGCCCCGTGCCTGAGCGCTTTCTTGCCGCTGAGTTTCCCTGCTTGCCTCATCGGACGTTTGCTGCTTTTTCACTTGTGGAGCTTTTGTTTCAATAAACATTTTTGCACCTACACGCCTGTCTGTCTCTGCTTCGGGGTCCAATTCTCAGTAGGCCTTAACACTTACTTTCTTGTGGTTGCTAACATTAAAGTAAAAGTCAGCTCACGACATAACAATATGTAATAAGAACCCTCTACCCCTCATCGACTCTGCCTTCGGCTCCCTTCACGAAGCCACCGTATTCACGAAGTTGGACCATAGAAATGCATACCATCTGGTACGTATCAGAGAAGGGGACGAGTGGAAGACTGCTTCTAATACTCCTCTTGGACATTTACTGTACTGTGTTATGCCTTTTGGACTAACGAATGCACCTGCTGTTTTTCAGGCCCTTGTTAATTTAATTTTTTTTTTTTTGCGGTCCTTTGAAAAACAAGTCCAGCAGGTCAGACTGGTTCTACAGAGGCTCCTGGAGAATAGACTATATGTAAAGGCTGAGAAATGTGAATTTCCCATGTCATCTGTGCAGTTTCTTGGCTTTGTGGTGGAGAAGAAGCAGATCAGGACTGACCCTGCCAAGGTTCAGGCAGAGGCCGATTGGCCCACTCCTACAAACAGAAGCTGCTATAGAGGTTTGTGGAGTTGACCAGGCTAACCTCTGTAAAGACTCCATTTTTATGGTCCCCTGCAGCAGACGCTGCTTTTAGCAGACTGAAGTGCCTGTTTTCCTCTGCCCCTGTGCTTTCTCAACCAGATCCCGCTCTTCAGTTTGTGGTGGAGGTCGACGCCTCACACACGAGCTGTTCTCTCTTAGCGTTCAACCAGCGGAAAGAAATTTATGAGGTTGGTAACCGTAAGCTCCTGGCGGTCATACTGGCTCTCCGAGTGGAGGCATTAGCTGGAGGGTTCCACCTTTCTTTTTAATGTCTGGACTGACCATTAAAACTTCTCTTACCTCCGTTCTGCCCACAGGTTGAATTCTCGCCAGGCCTGGAGGGCTTTGTTCCTGGGCCATTTTAACTTCAGCCTAACCTACCTGCCCAGTCCAGGAACACCAAGCCAGATGCCTTGTCGCGCCAGTTTGCCCTTCTGGAGGGGGAGCCATGTGGAGAGACCATCTTGCCTTCATCGTGTGTGGTTGGAGCTGCCAGGTGGGAGATTGAAAGGTTGGTCCAGGAGGCCCGAGAGGACCATCCGGATCCAGCCATGGTCTCAGATCGCGTGGACTTTGTCACGGGCCTGCCTCCATCAGAAGGTAATGCCACTATTCTGACTATTGATGACAGTTCATTCCCCTGTCCACGCTTCCCTCAGCCCTGGAAACTGCCACTCTGCTTGTCCAACATGTGTTCCAGCTGCATGGCATCCCTCAGGACATTGTTTTGGACCGAGGCCCCCAGTTTTCTTCACAGGTTTGGCGAGCCTTTTGCCGGGGTGTGGGGGTATCGGCCAGCCTCTTTTTTGGGATATCACTCCTAAACTAACGGCCAGACGGAGCAGACCAACCAGGACTTGGAGACAGCTCTTCGTTGAGTCACCGCTCGCCACCCGGCCTCCTGGTCCACCCACCTTCCCTGGATGGAGGACGCCCACAACTCCCTGTATTTTTTTCCTTGTGTGTTTTTTCAATTCTGTGTACCTCACTGCCTTGTCGTCTGAGTTCCTGTTTTTGCCCTGTGCCTGAGCGTTTTCTTGAGTTTCCCAGCCTGCCTCGTCGGACGCTTGTTGCTTTGTTTCTTGTGGAGCTTTTGTTCAAATAAACATTTTTTTTTACCTACACGCCTGTCGGTCTCTGCCTGACAGATTTTAATTGTGATGAAGACTTTGTGATTGTACATATCTTTGGTAGATGAAGACAAAGCCAAGAATCTGAACTGCAAAACTCCAGCCACAATCACACTAACTGCAGTACTCTGACATGGCTGCACACTGATGGCTTTCATGAGTTCACCTGAAACATACCGTTGCTCTCTGCTATCTTCTTACCCCCACCTCAAAGACATGAGGCACTAGAAACATCAAACCAACTTCAAACTTTTATCTGAGTATGTTTTGTGTGCTGCTAGCAGCTGTTTGTTCAGTACAATGCATAAGAAAGCACACTGATATATAAACAGTGTGCCTCAGTTTCTACAATCAGCACTACTCCCAGTAGACCTCACTGTGCACTGTGCAAAAAAAACTCCATAACCCTGTAATCCATTTCTCATTTTTGGTTTGCACTAACTGGGCAATTTTCATGCCCATATTTACTATTTATTATCAACAATACAATATCAATACACTGCACACTCTGATTATAATTGCACTGTTTATATCTGTAAACATTTCATTCATATCTAGTATATTTCTATTTCTTACTTTTTAATTATATTTATTTTTTGACTATTTATATTGTTTATTGTTGTATTGAACTGTCCTTTGGCTGCTGTGACGCACAAATGTCCCCGGTTGTGGCACAAATAAAGGAATTCTGATTCTGATTCTAGTCCCATAATCATGATGAGTTGGCTGCACTGGGCATGTAATCATCACCCCACCCTTCTGCAGTGGCTGTGTGATGGGAGTGTAATATTTCTGCTTTTCTGCCTTATACTGCGTCACATAACAGGGTTGTGAACTGGTTAAAATTGTCTGCTTACAGACCTTGATGTCACAGAGGGCACTACTACAGTGACAGCCCTTAGAGGTCAAATCTTCTATGAATAGAATATCAGATAAGTATTGTATAGTGTAAATATATATATGTATATATATATATACATATATATATATATATATATATATATATATATATGTATATATATGTATATATATATATGTATATATATGTATATATATATATATATATCTCTCTCTCTCTATATATATATATATATGTATGTATATATTCTTTCTCGTTCTTCTCTCTCTCACACACATGCGCGCGCACACACACACAGTAAACAGAGAACATCTATTTCAGAGCGAAGCTGCTGTTTTTTTGATGGGGGCTCAGTGTTTCCCACAGAATCAGACTTTAATTGTGGCAGTGGCTGTCCAGCTGGGGTGCCATAGATCATTTGCATTCGAGACTTCCGCCAACTTAGTTGGTTAACTTCCGGTTAAGTGCCTAGCTAACTTGGACGGGGATAAAATGTAATCGTGCGGCTCTTCTAGACTTTTCAAAATTTTATTGTACTGGTTTGCCCAAATTCCCACAGACAAACAAATAATTTTTGGGGGGATGTGAGGTTTTTATTACCGTTTTACAAACCCCTCTTACACAATGTTAGCTTTTGGAAAAAAGTCCCCAGTGTCTAACATGATGTTAATTACACAGCTTGGCCACAACAAAAACTGGCTTCAAGTCCTGGCACTCTTTGTGGGGGCTTGATCTCGACGATGAGGACAGCCATCTTCTTTGCAGAGGAAGTGACGGTCAAGCCAGGTGCGTTACATAGTCCCCATCCTCTTGTTCATTGGTTTTGCTGGCTAACAAACACATGGCTATCCACTGTATCAGAGTATATAACATCATGCTATTCACTGACGGCTGTGCTGTCTTGAGTGAATGAGCGGGGACGTGCAGCTCCAAAAATAGGAAATAAATACGTTGTGGCTGTATGTTGATATTGTTGCGATCCGCCGCAAATAAATTACTGCGTGGGAAACACTGGGGCTGCCAAAAGCCACAATGACGGATGACATGATGATTCAGCTTTAAATACTGACATTTACATCCTGAAAAAGCGATGTGAACAAAAGAAGGCAGATCACATCAAATATCAAACCAGTACTGGGAAAATGTTGATTGATTCATTTAGCGACAGAACAATAATTTTGGAAGTAGCAATATACTGTATGTATTTATATTTAAGTGTTGAATTCAGCAGTTCTCTACTAAGGTAAGGACCTCCTAGACATTCATGAGTATCCTCTGAATTTGCTTTTGGCTCTAAAAGAAGTATCCAGGTCTGTGAATGCATAAGCAACATTTGATGTGTAATGTTAGGTATCAGCTTTGATTCCGGGAGGATTAGAAGACAGAAGAGAACTGCTGCTATTAAAAACATGGAATCATCAGCTTTTTTCCCAGATCCGGCTTACAGTTTAGCATCATCATTGGTATTCATTCATCATTCAGTATTTTGGTCATAGATGTAATTGTTAGGGGCAACCGTGGTTGAGGTGGCAGAGTGGGTCGGCCTATGTTTGGAAGGTCGGCGGTTCAATCCCCGCCTGGCCACTTGTGTTATGGTCGTTGTTTTCTTGGGCAAGACACTTCACCCACCTTGCCTCGTGTGAATGTGTGTGAATGTGTATGACTGCTGTATGTTTGAGGTGGTGGTCGGAGGGGCCATAGGCACTGAATGGCAGCCACACCTCCGTCAGTCTGCCCCAGGGCAGCTGTGGCTACTATCGTAGTTTATCACCACCAGTATGACTGTGTGAGCGCTTTAGGTGTCTAGAAAAGTGCCATACAAATCCAGTCCATTATTATTATTTTAGTATTAATGTGAATAAATTAAATGTAATGATCAAGAGACTGTAGAATTATTTTTTTGCAGGACACCTTCACACTTCCCTATATATTCCTTATATTACTGTGTATATTTGATCAACAATCAGCCAACTGAAGTAAAAAAATGTTGATGAAGTATAACTGTAATGAACTAAGGGGTGTTTTCCGGTCAAACGTGGCTGGTTTTAAAGACCAAATGACTTGCAGAATGTCTGTCAGTTTTTTTCAGTTATTCCGGTTATGCCTGAGAACCACAATTTTTCATAACTCATTTAACTGGACAATTAAATTAATAAATGATTGAATGCATTGATCAGTAGATGTACCTATGTTTTACAACAGGGGTATTCAAATTCTGACACTGACCTGTCCCTTAAACAATATCAAGAGGACTGCCCCCATCTCCTATGATGCTTGTGAATAATGCAAACATGGGGCATAACATTGCTATGAATTCAGTTTGTTAGCTTTAGGCTACAATTTGAGCCCTGTATTTTTGGCACAATTTGCTCACATTTTCACAAAGTTGGTACTATTAAAAGTACACTGAATTAGCCATTAGTAGTTACCATTTGTAGTAACAATAATAATAACAATAATAATAACAACAATAATAATAATGCATTTTATTAAAAGGTGCGTTTCAGGAGACAATTTAGTGCAAATGAGGATAAATAAATATAAGAAGATGCAATTATATAGTGCCAGGAGCTCGGCACAGAATTCACACTCCGCTGTTCTCACCATACAGGAAGTCAATCGGGCCATGTTAGGCAGGGTTGAGTGTCTGGGGTGAGAATAGTGCAATAGAGTGGAATAAAGAATAGGCAAGAGTGTGTTTATATGATTAGTCTGATACAGAGTAAGTCAATTGGAATAAGTGTGTTTTCAGGTGAGATTTAAAAGTGGAGACAATGTCAGAAGTGTGAATGTTTGGTAGGACAGAGTGCCAGAGGCTGGGGGCAGGCTAGTATACCCATTAAGGTTAGACAGCTATCACTGAATTACTGGATACTGATGGGAAGTAATTGTGACAATTGTCATGGAAGTTCTGGAGTCAAAAGGAGCATCTTCTTTTCCAATGTTACAGTTTCATGGACGTTTGTTATTGGTGAACACTGCATATAATGATGTCCTTGGTAAAAGAAAATCACACAAAATCTTAACAAGATTTGTATCATACCAGTGGGTTCAGAGTCTCTGGGAACTCTGAAAATGTACACAATTTTTTGACTCACATGTGACAGTTGAGTGCCAGTGGGTTTAAAGTACCTTCATTTTTCAGCAATAACGTTTTGCACCTGTTGTGATTGCTCCTACAGTTTGTTTGTTTGCTTTTTCTCACCTGTTGTAAAGCAATGGTTGTCAATTAAAAACAACACCTGATTGGCTGCTGTATGTTGAAGCTATAGGTCTGTGCAGCCGCCATATTGTAGAGGTCAGAATCTACAAGTGAACAAAGGTAGCACCAGTATTACTGCCATTATGTGTAGCTGCTATATTGGAGGGGTCAGATATCTGCTAAATGTTTTGTTACGATGATAAAATGTTTCTCTTCTTAACAACTTCACACTTGACAATGCATGTCCTTACAATGCAATTATGAGGTCTATCGGATGAATGGTTTGCAAAATATGAAAAGGGCATTCAGGCAGACAGATACCTTGCTTTCTATTTAGATATTTACCTGTGGCAGGTTTTCAAAGAAACAAGAAAAAATGTGAAAATGACACCCAGTTCAGAGAAACGACTGTACTGTTCTCAGAGCATTAAGTGGCTTGTTTTACCTCAGGTACACCAATTTTTCTGCAGGCATCCAGGAAGTTCTCCACATTTCTCCGACACTTGGCCATGCTGAGTTTGGGCTGGAAGCACAAAGTGGCACAAAAAACGCTTTTACAGATAAGTACTAATTTTCTTCACCACTGTTAAAGTCCTTTTATTTGAAACATAATATTTTATTTTTTTCATGATCACGACTACTGAAAAGACTGGGTAAAAGGTACATTTACTTCAAAGCTAGGGTTTCAGAAACCAAAGGTTTTAGTCCTTTTATGCTACATTCATAAAAAAAAAAAAAAAAAAAAAAAAAAAACAGTCTTGTGGAGGTTAGCGTGGTCGAGGCACAGCTGCAGGAGAGAGAGAGGTGGAGAGGGCTTGAAGAGCAGCGCCAGGTGTATGATTTACAGAGATGGCACCCGGTTACTAATCACGGTCCCCCTTTATATGCAATAGTGTGCTGGACCTCAGATGGGAGATGCAGGAGAGATGCACGGAACAGCAGACAGAGGAACTGCAACAAGACGCGTTACGTCCAGTTGAGCCCATTATCGTGTTGAAGTGGTTTGAGCAAAATAAAATCAGGCTTAAATCAAAAACTGTGTGCGTGTTGCTTGCAGAGATAACCCACGGTAGCACAGAAAAGGCTCCATTGGCACTCAATGTAACTTGGCAGACCCACGCATGGGATGACGGGGCCAAGGCAGCTTCAGCCGGTGACAGCACTGGGTTAGATGCTGGGCGAGGTTGGAGGCGATGCACCGGGAGCAAGCAGCGGTGAATAAGCAGCAGTTAGTGCCCGCTCATGGAGGTCGGCCAGGTGATCCGGGTCAATGGCCCTTCTACAACCTCCCCCAACCAGGGGGGACATACGTTGTTCTGATAAGGATTCAAGGGGGTATACATCAGGCAATGGTGGTTTTGGGCTGTATGCAGTCTATAATGAACCTGAACCTGGTTCGACCCGGGGCATTGGTGGAGGCATCCTCGGTGGATATCAGGTGTGTGCATGGGGATAGCTACCCTGTGGTGCCAGTGGAAATTAGACATGGGGGAAAAAGCATAGCATTAAGGCTGCGGTCAGTTCCCTCCTAGTGCCTCACTTTTCATTGATTAGGGACCGATTGGATAGAGTGAGTCGCGACACTTAGACAGGAAAAGAAATTACCCAGTTGCTGGTCCCAAAAAGCCTCTGGGAAACTGTTTTTCAGATAGCAACCCAATTCTATTTAGGGAGATGTACACCGCTGGTGTGCGTCTTGCTCTGAATCTCTGCTGGTTAAACAGCCGGCCATCACAAGAGCGCCTTTGTGCCCATTACCACTCATGGAGGTCCCATCTGAGTGGATTGGTATGGCCCTCATCGGGCTGTTTCACCGGTGCGCATGTGTTGCGTAGTGCACGAGGACTAACACAAAACTATATCCTGAAGCAGTGCCCCTGCATTGGGATCCCGAAAGAGATCCTAACTGACAAGGGCACCTTGCTTATGTCATGCACACTATGGGCACTTTATGGGTTATTAGGCATCAAATAACTTCAGGCTAGCGTTTATCACCCGCAGAACGATGGTCTCGTCGAGCTGCTGAATATAACGTTGAAGTCCATGATCCGTAAGTTATGCATGGGGATTGGCTCAATTGGGATAGGTGGCTAGATCCTCTGTTGTTTGCAGTGCGGGAGATACCCCAGGCCTCAACAGTTTTTCTCTCTTTGAACTGCTGTTTGGCAGGACAACGCAGGGGGCTCTGGACCTGGTTAAGGAAAGCTGGGAGCCTGAGTAAAAATGAAGTCCAGTCAGTCCTGGACCTGAGAGCAAAAACTCCACACAATAGGGCAGCTATAACGGGAGAATTTGCTTAAGGACTATGAGCGACAACAGCGCCTGTACAGCAGAGGAACTAGATTAAGACAGTTTTCACTGTCAGATAAATGGCTTGTAATACTCCCATCGTCCAGCTCCAAATTACTCGCCAAGTGGCAAGTACCCTTCTTGGTCACACGGTGGATGGGTGACATCTACTATGAGGTTGTGCATTCTGACAGGGGAGGGGCAACACAGATTTAACACCTCAAGTTCCTCAAAGCCTGGAGAGATGTGGAGCCTGTTTACTTGGTGACAGTGGTGACAGAGAGAGATGAGCTGGAGCCTGACAGGCCAAAGTCCTACAATTCTGCCTTGCTCCTCTGTGGTGACCATCTCACACCATCCCAGGGAGCAGATGTTGCCAGGTTACAGCAGCGGTGGTTCAGGAGAAATTGGCAGCCATGCTGCAGATGTGGGTAATAGAAGAGTCCAACATTGCCTGATGTAGGCCCATAGTTCTGGTGGCCAAGAAGGATGGGACTATTTGGTTCTGTGTGGACTTTCACAAGGTGAATGATGTTTCACAATTTGATGCCTACCCGATGCCCTGGGTCGATGAGCTCCTTTTTCACTACACTGGATTTGACCAAGGGCTACTGGCAGATTCCCTTGTCTCCAGGGTCTGAGGACAAGACGGCCTTCTCCAGCCCGTATGGTTTGTACCAATTCGTTATGCTTCCGTTTGGGTTGTTTGGTTCCCTGGCCACCTTCCAGCGCCTCATGGATCTAGTGTTGCAACTGCATGCTGCATTTGTGGCCGCCGACTTGGATGACATTATCATACACAATGGCGGCTGGGCCGAGCATATTCAGCAGATGGCCATGGTGCTAGAGTCACTGCACCGGGCAGGGCTCACGACCAACCCATAGAAGTGTGTGGTTGGTTAAGGGGGGAGTTACGGTTTCTGTGGTATCAATTGGGTGGCAGGCAGGTGCGTCCTCAGTTAGATAAGACAGCTGCGATTGCTGCCTGCCCGAGACCCAAGACAAAAACAGAGATGAGGCGGTTCTTGGGGCTGGCCGGCTACTGCCGGCGGTTCATTCCCTGCTTTGGAGGGAAGATGCACGGGTGAGCAGACGAAGAACTGCCATGAGACGCACAAGCCGCGTTCGGTCCTGCTAAGTGCATTTTTGTGTTGGAGTGGTTTGAACAAAATAAAAATAAGGCTTAAAACAAGAGATGTGTGTGTGCTGCTTGCAGAGATGACCCACGGTAGCACGGAAGGCTACAAGTCTATTTTATAAAATGAAGGGTGGAGGATGAATCAAGGAATCTCCGCCCAGGATTCCACCAGATATGTGTCGGCTGCATTATGGCTCTGATCCGGTTTTGCGCTGCCATCCGGAAACCCCCATCGGTTGCGTTTTGAGTCCACTACGGCGCAGTGCTGTCAACAGCTGGCATCGCAAAACTGAGGACTTCCCGTAATAATCACTCGCAACCGCAGTTATAGGTATGTGTTACAAAAAGTGTCCCCAACTGAAGGATTAGTAGAAGAGCTTGTATTTGTCTCTTTTTTGAGATTGTGTGCTGGTGTCAACACAGAGTGTTTTATTTAGAAAAGTAACCAGATGTGTTTTTTCGAGTAACTTTTAAATATATATATATATATATATATGTGTGTATATATGTGTATATATATATATATATATGTATATATATATATATATATGTATATATATGTATATATATATGTATATATATATATATATATATATATATATACATATATATATATCATGACACAACATTACATTATAATCCCCCCAACTGACAGTGCCAAACTGTGGGAAATACTTTCCTTAGTGTCATATTTTTGTTTTTAAGGTTTCAGAGTGGCATTAATATTTATCTCATGGATCAAAGATCAGAACTGAAAATCTGAGACATACCACTGCTGGCGAGGGAACATGGATACTGGCGACAGAGTGTGGGCGAATGTTATTTGCCAGATGGCAGAGCATGACTCCATCCATAAGAGATGATTCGAGATCCTCAGGAAGGACAACCTTCAGCCTGCTCTCGATGCTCTAAGGAATAAACAACAAAATAAAAAACATTTAAAAACCCACAGATATTTTGTTGATCACACACACTAATGATTTGTTCAGTGTACAGGAAGTGTGTCTTACGTCTCGCAGCTGCTCCATGAGCTCCAGCTCCTCTCGCAGCTGCTCCATCTTTCGTCTCATTGTGAATTGAGGGTCAACAGACTCCAGACTCTTATGGCTCCGCAGAAACACTGTTACAAACACAAGAACAACTCTTCTAGCATTAGACTTAGAGAGTAACAATGTAGTAACTGGCCTCCAAACACTTTAGAGGAATCACATCAATTTATCTTAATCATAAGAAACCAAGTGCACCTTGATGAAAAAATGATTGATAATCAAGACCCAGACCCCTTGATCATGTGATAATCAAGTGACATCTGGGATTCTCCAAGCCCTTACTGGCTTATGCTAAATATGGCCCTTTTCACACTGGTCAAAACACCCAATAAAACCTGAGCACATCTGGCTTTTGTCTTCAATCTAATTGTGTACAATCAGCATTCACTCCCGGGTCATCGACTCTATGGGTGTTTATCATTTCCACCCTGTATTTATAGCAATGTGAACACACCACCTGGGTGAGCTAATATTTGCCATTCTTCAGGCATGAAGCTATGATTTGTGTTAAGGCCGCTGGCTTGTTAAGATGTTTCTGTCCATCTTGGTCAAGCAGCACTTGAACATCAGCCAGTTGGAGGTTGGCTTCTGTGCCAGATCAGAAGTGAGATTTGTCACTCCTTAGCCACTAAATAATCAGCTCTGGGAAAGAAAAATGTGTCTAATTGAGAATGTTATTAAAACTTTATGGATGTAGTCTGATGAGGTATATGATCGGTTGCTTTCTACTGTCCTGTTTTTCCCCTGTTTTTTCTTGCGTGCTTGTGAAGGCGAACATGACACACACACACACACACACAAAAATTAACAGAAACTGCAAAATGTGAATTGCCCCGAATGGCCCAAAATGGATTTGCTTTACATTTGATCGAGCAGATTCTTCTTCCTGCCTTTGTTATACTTATATTTACGTTCCACCTGATCTCATCTTTCCTTTGTTTAGTACCTAATGTCTGATTACTTCAATACTTAGTAAAATGTTTCATTTCATTTTCCCAGGGTCAGCAAACAGACACAGTCCTGCTGAGCTTGACTGACACAAAGTCAGTATCATCCAGCTGACTATTGTGTTAGGTAACTTGGGGAAAATCCAAGCATTTCTTCTCAAACTTCCAAGAGGTTAATGTTAAGTGTTTAGCTAATAAAATGCCAATTGACAGTTAGCATCCCTCTCATCGGTGACTGTTGAGAATTCATTGTCCATGGCAGCACACAATGCACTCTGTTTTGGCGCACAACCGGACAGCTTCACCATCATCAGGTTAGACAGAACTGGACAGTCGGGTAAGACGTGGGGCAGTAGGGTCCACCTTTACATCAATATGAGATGAGGTAACACCGTCAAAGGGCACCACAAGGTATGAACGCCTGACCTTGAGATGTTGACTGTGTCCCTGCCTCAATACTACTTCAGCTCTGCTTTTAATACTATCCAATGGAACCTGATGATCTAGACACTACACCAACTCAACTCATCTGCACTCACCACTAACACCAGAGCACTGCAAGTTTGTGTGCTGAGCTCTCTACAGACTTTAGACCAATGACTGCACCATCCCATCACTACCCACCACTTGCATCAAATAACAACACTGCTATTCTTGCTCTTCTGTCACTGATGATAATTTTGTGGTGTGAGCTGAGAAATACCTTTATCTCACTGTCAGGAAAGCAAAAGAAATAGTAATAGGTACCCCATCACTATTGCATCCCATCCTCATTAATAGGGAAGCAATTGAAAGTGTTGACAGCTTCAAATATCTTGGACTCACACTGGTCAATAAACTCAGGTTCAACTAGCATACAAAGGCAATTAAAAAAAGGAGTCTTCCACAAACTCAAAGGACTCGATGTTACCTCCCATCACTTCCTACCGTTGTACTGAAGCATTATTCAACCAATCCTGCTCTACTGCTTCACCTGCTTCTTCAACATGCTCCCTGTCACAAACCAGGTCAAACTCACACATGACCAATACAGCTGCAAAGATAATAGGTCTCCCCAAACCCAACCGCCCCAAGCCCTGCCATTGTAAGGCCATCACAACCCTAACCCACACACTCTACCTCCCACCCTGCGCAGGTACAGGTCCTGAGGTGCAGAAAGGCTCCATTTGGCAAAAGTCTGGTTCCCGCAGCCATAGTAGCCCTAAAAAGGAGGACTTGACTATGGCACGATAGTCTTGTTTTCATGTTTTTTTTTGTTGTTGTTTGTGATGTTGTGGAGTGTTGTGAAAAAGAAAAAGAAACCCAATATTGATATAGGATTATATCAATCAACCAACCAACCAACCAATCATTATTTGTTTAGAGCCAATTCACAATAAATGTTATCTCATGACACTTTATAATTTGAGCAGGTCTAGACCATACTCTAATTTATATGTTTACGGAGACCCAACATTTTCCCCACGCGCAAGCACTTGATAAGAGAGAAAGAGATCAGTCCCTTTTAAATTTGTGAGATCAGCATTATCTGTTGTTGTTGTTGTTGTTTTCCCCAGGACATGGAAAGATGTACGGAACTTATTCAACCCTCTTATCTTTTTTTTTACCCAATCGTATGTTAATAGCAGAGCGAGAAGGTCCAGGGGTTGGGACAAACCGGGAACCTGTGCGGGTTCCCTCTGGAATATCCATCTTCGTGCCACAGCCCAAACACATGCAAGTTGGGTTACTCAGTCACTCTAAATTGCCTGGGAAGTTTTTATATGTCAACCCTTTGATAAAGGAAAAGACCCAGCGCAGACTAATCCAACTGTTATTTGGCCTGCCTCACATTGATATAAATGGGATGAACGATAAGAGCTTCAGTGTGGTCGGCTGTAAACCACAGCAGGATGCAAAAAAACAACAGAATAATGGGAAACCAGTATATACAGTAACCTTTGCATCCACATCTTTACTAAGATATTCAGTGACACAGAAAAAGGTTTTCTGCCATAAAAGATGCAAAAAAAAAGCTTGCATAAGCGGAACATACACGTGCATTCATAGTCAGAGCTCAGTGTACTTTTAGCTCTAGCTTTGTCACAGGAGCAATCACATGGAGGGATTTCATTGCACCAGTCTAATAGGAGCAACATGCTGTCTGCAATCTGTCAGATTATTTTGATTGCAGATATTTTTTGTTCAGAGAAATAATTACAAAGATCTCATTTTCAATACAAAGTACAAAATATGAAGTACAAAGGTAGCATAAAATATAAATAGTCAAGTAGAGTACCAGCAACCTCTGCCTAACCCCAACCCAACCTTATGCAACAATAACCAAATAGTTTCTACCACTATTTGGCAAGAGTGACTTACAAACATGTACACATTTTTTCAGTGTGTAATAGTCCTTTTTGTTGGTGCCTCTAAGCAAGGCACAAGCCAAATAAATGTGCAACAGCTGTCTGTAACAGCAGGATCCTTCTTTATCAATGACTCTTCATCGTTGGTGATGTAGCATTTTTCTTTAAATCAAACCTTCTGTCATAGATTAAGTTTTTGTCCCGTACGGTGTACATTTTAGGACATCCTCAGGATCAGGCTTCAGCGTCAGACCTCAGATGAAAAGGTATAGGGTCTCAGGAAAAGCTCTGTCACACTCGCACCAAACAGCCACATGAAAAATAGTCATCGGACCAAAAGGCCTAAGAAAAAGAACTTGTCACACTGAACTGCCTCAGGATAAAAGTTGTCACACTGAACAGGATCAGGAAAAAAAATTGTCACACTGAACGCATTAGTAACTAAGTTGTTACACTGAACGGTATCAGGAAAAAAATTATCACATTGAACGGCATCAGGAAAAAAATTATCACATTGAACGGCATCAGGAAAAAAATTATCACATTGAACAGCATCAGGAAAAAATTGTCAGACTGATCATAGAAAAAAAAAAAATTCACACTGAATGGCATCACACTGAACGGTATCAGGACAATGGTTGTCACACTGAACGGTATCAGGACAAATGTTGTCACACTGAACGGTATCAGGACAAAGTTGTCACACTGAACGGTATCACACTGAACGGTATCAGGACAAAAGTTGTCACACTGAACGGTATCACACTGAACGGTATCAGGACAAAAGTTCTCACACTGAACGGTATCAGGACAAAAGTTGTCACACTGAACGGTATCACACTGAACGGTATCAGGACAAAAGTTGTCACACTGAACGGTATCACACTGATCAGTATAAGGACAAAAGTTCTCACACTGAACGGTATCAGGACAAAAGTTGTCACACTGAACGGTATCGGGCAAATCAGTTTCATACAGAGGTCGCATTAGTACGGTGGCTGACAAGAGCAAACGCGCAGCAATGGCCAAACGTTGCAAATACATAAACGATGCAGAACCAAAGACACACAAAACACAACAACAACAAAATGCTGCAACAACAAAATGCTGCAAACAAAAAAACGATGCCGAACAAAAACGACACAAACCCCGATATAATATATCTAGTTTAAACAAATTTTTTAGGGCCCGAGCAGGGAACCTGCAAGGACCCTATTGTAATTGAAATGATTAGGGCCCGAGCAGGGAACCTGCGAGGACCCTATTGTTTTTCAAATGATTATTAGGGCCCGAGCAGGGAACCTGCAAGGACCCTATTGTATTTCAAATGATTCTTTATTTTTGTATTATTTTTTTTTTTTCCTTTGTCCAAAATGATCGCATTTTTCACTGCCTGAACATACCCCAAAACTCACCAAACTTGGAATATAGTTATTAGGGCCCGAGCAGGGAACCTGCGAGGTCCCTATTGTAATCGTAATGATTATTAGGGCCCGAGCAGGGAACCTGCGAGGCCCCTATTGTAATCGTAATGATTATTAGGGCCCGAGCAGGGAACCTGCAAGGACCCTATTGTAATTGAAATGATTTTCATTATTAGGGCCCGAGAAGGGAACCTGCAAGGACCCTATTGTTTTTCAAATGATTTTTATTAGGGCCTGAGCAGGGAACCTGCAAGGACCCTATTGTTTTTCAAATGATTATTAGGGCCCGAGCAGGGAACCTGCAAGGACCCTATTGTATTTCAAATGATTCTTTATTTTTTTATTATTTATTTTTTTTCCTTTGTCCAAAATGATCGCATTTTTCACTGCCTGAACATACCCCAAAACTCACCAAACTTGGAATATAGTAACACCTGGCAAAATTTTTTATAATCTATTGTCGTCCTGAATTTCCACCACTAGGTGGCGCTGTTATTAAGGAAAGCGCGTTTTGGTAATAACTCCCATATACTATGTCGCACATTCAAAAACCTTATATCCACGCGTTCAGTGAATTGTGCTGAATCTCGTGGGATAGGCCACGCCCATTTCCGCCTACCGTTTTTTTTCGCTACATCGCAAAATGTCGAAAACCTACTTCTTCGAACTCCTCCCATGCGATTTCACCGAATTTTGATAGGCCACTCAATACTCAAGTTATTAAATAACAACTTCCTGCAGATTTGGTTACAAACAGGAAGTGTTGCATATCTCCACATTGGTGTGGTCTAATGACATGAAAATCAGGATACTACTTCCCCATGAGCCCCTGAGGCCCTGTGTAAAATTTTAGGCGATGGCCACAAGGTGGCGCTCTTTAAATTGATGTTTGATGTTGTATTTTTTATCTCCACACCGGTTCGTCGGATTAAGACGAAACTTGGTACATTTATTGTCAGGGCCCTCCTGAGCACTTCTGACGAAGGGTTTACCGATCCGCCACTAGGTGGCGTGCTGGTGCCAGTTTAATTGTATATTTGGCCCTGTGCCCACACCATAACACTTATGGAAATGAAATTCATAGAGGTGCTATAGAATGGCCCCTGTGACACACACACTAAAAATGACCAGCAGGTGGCGCTATTTTCAACGCAAAAGCGTTTTTGGCTCATAACTCCCACTTAATATGTTGCATATTATTAAACCTCATCCCTATGTGTTCCGTGCATTCAGCTGAATTGTTTGGTGTAGGCCACGCCCACTTTCGCGCTAACTTTCCGTTTGCAAAATCGCGACAAATGAAAAACCTACTTTTTCGAACTCCTCCTAGGCAATTTGAGTGATTTGCACCAAACTTTGCGTGAAGCATCTGTGGACCCTCGTGACAAAAAGTTATCAAAAGAATTTTGATAGTCCATAAAACGCCTGAAATATAAAATGACAAATTCCTGCATATTGTGTTGAAAACAGTCAATCGTGCATATCTTTACGAAATACTGTCCGATTATCACATAACTGTTCATCATTGTGTGGTATCACCTAATGATGGTCTGTGTAAAATTTGGTGCAAATCAGCCAATAGATGGCGCTCTGGTGGCAGTGTAATTATTGTGAATGGAAAGTAAATGGGGAAATCTTCAAATCCTCTTCAAAACTCATCGACTTGCAACCTCTTCATGTCCCTCATGCTTTGAGCTAGACACACCATTCTAACTTTTAAAGAGTCAGAAGACCTCAAACTATTGGGCATGTATTCAGTTTTTGAAAATCTTGTACGGTTTTCAAATCATCACAGTTTTAGTTTTAAGGATTTTAAGGCCGTCTTATGATCTTATAATGGGTGTGTATTGCGCAGTGTTGGGCACGTTACTTTTAAAAAGTAAGCTGAGTGTGTGAGGCTTCTGTGTGCATGTGTGGCTTGTTTGTACACCGAACATTGCCACTGATTGGCTTAAGAACTCTCACTCAACGTTAGAGAGCCAATCATCATCACTTATGCGGTTGTCTCGCTCCTCCCTCCTCCCTCACCAGAGGAAAAAAAATACAGCTCTGCAGCTCCGGTGGCTGAGAGCCGAGATGGATGACAACAGCTTCAGTGATCACCTTCAGTTTGTCACGCGACACATTTAATAGTCGGTAACGGTAACAGCGTTGTAACGACGGAAATAGTAATATTGGTTAGATTTCCTGTTACTGAAAAAAAGTAACGCTGTTAGTAACGCTGTTTATCCTAACGCCGTTATTTCCAACACTGGTATTGCGTGAACTAGAATGCGTGACATCATAGCTACAGTAGAGAGCAGCTGGAAGAACTGTAGAAAAAGTTCTCTTCAGCTTGATTTGTATCCCACATCTTTTACTTCACATAGACAATATATACATAGACATGTAGGAAATCTTGTTGGCTTTCAGCTGATGATCTTATTTTAGATGTAGGACTTACACTTTTGGCTGTTAAAGCCCCAGAGGGACAAGCACAACAGCAACTCCCCCATGAGCTGCAATTTCTTCCTCTTCTTCAGATTTCATCATGCAGCAGGTGACATCTTGCATCCCATCAGTTAATCAGTTCTTCTCAGACCTGGCTGACTTTTATGATTTTTTTTCAAGATCTCCCAAGAGAACCAGTGTGCGTGACACAGTGGTGGCACACAGAATCCCAAGAGCAAACAGAGTAAAGGCGGGTACACACAGGATTTTTCAAACATTCACAGATTGGGAGACCACACACTTGATGATAACAAAAGACAGATCACACAAGATCTCTCTCTGCTGATCTTATAATGTGTGGTGTTCTCCGTAGTGCACACCACACACTAACCGATTCTTCAGCAGAGTATCAGGTTCTTCACGCTCAGTATTACAAATCTCGCGTTGTCAAACGTGACCTCAGTGTAAACAAACATGGCGGACGAACCAGAAGAGGCAGTGGTGGTTGTTTCAGGCCTATTAGTGGCTGAAAAAGTCATGGAGACGGCGAGAGTGTGGGCTGTATGCGTTACAGCGCGAGTTGGAGGTGAGTAAAAATTGTCACAAGTATTACAGATAGCTTTGAGAGCAGCGCTGTGCGCTCTGGCCCCGCGGTACTGCGGGTAACCATGGCAACAGGTAAATAAAAGGCTGACGGAGAAACACAGCTGACTCAGTTCGCGTCTTGATTGGCTGTTTGTCCGGTCCACGTGACATCACACGCTGTGTGTGCTCGGCTCCGCTCGGAACACCCCACACATTATAGGATTTCTAGTCGCAAATATTAAGCATGTTTATTATTTACGATCTCTCCTTCCGATGCCTTCCGAGCGGATCTGACCGGACAAAATCACTCTTAACACACCCCATGCCACAATAAAATCAGACTCGACGTCCTTTGCAAACATCAGATAATCGTTCCTTTGCTGGCTTTGATCATAAGCGGGAAATCGGGACGAAAATCACCCCGATTATCCTGTAGTGTGTACCCTAAGATGGAACTTCCATATCTGTGCAGTGAACACTGTTTTATTTATTTATTTATTTATGTTGTTTATTTCGGGCATGTCAATTCATAAACATCACATTTCATCATTGTTCAAATAATACAATACACATGGCCGAAAGGGAAAAGCGGGAGAAGCCAAAGCTTATCCAATCCCGCCCCCATTACCCACAGGATAAAGTCTTCATCCTGATCTTTTCTTGTCATTTGCATTTTACATTTTCTTTTCTTTTTTTTTTTTTTTCAACTTCTTTTGTTATGACCTTTGACAAAACATATTACAGCAGTAGCATACAGAGCTGAATTCAAGCTCTAGACAGTACATACAGATTACATGTGTGTCTACTGTTGTGTGCCGATTTACAGGGCTAGTTGAGTTCTTCACAGCTCAGAAGAACTTGTGATAACTCACAGTAGTGTCACAGTGTTCGTACCCAAGTTATCTCACATTGTTGATACACATTATAACAACATCCTGCTATGTACAACTGGCATTGGCCTTGGACCATACAATTTTCTCAGGTTCAACTTATTGTTTGGGTACAGAATGGTATTTGTTATGCTCACATGCCGTCTCAACACAGTGTCTGCACAGTGTCTGTTGATTCGTGCCTCTGACCTTTATCAACCCTCCTGTATTGATCTGTACCGATCAACGATTGAATGTACATACTTTTTACAAGATTATATCCATCCAGGAAAAAATCTGTGCCTTTGTCTTCATTAATCCATGTTTCCGACACTGCAATGATGGTGAAAGGGGTTTTGAAGTGATTTAGGTATTCCTTGATGTGGCCGAAGTTGGTATGTAGACTCCTGCTGTTAAAGTGAATTAGAGACAGTTTCCCGTCCATCTCAGCGCTGTCTCTGTGTTGAACTTCAGTATAATACTTGCAATTCCCAGTCATGTTGAAACAGAAGTGATTATCCGGGTCAATTCCTCCGTTCGGGTCAGAAAAGGTATGATTCACATGTTGATTTGTAACGAACTCCACACTTCCTAGCTCAGCAATCCTTTCAGATATTCCCATCATACTTTCAGTCCGTGTAAGAACCGTTGAACTTTGCTGTGCTGTAGTTATGGAGTGTTCGTGAGCCATACCTTAGTTATTGTATTTCTCCAACTCATCCATGCTCCTGATCTGGATTATTTTGACTTCTTCAGCTGATGCTCCATTTGTTTTTATGTAGATTCTGCAGTTAGCCGTCCAGGTGTGTTGTATCTTACCATCCTTTTTCAGTTGGCGAGCTGTTCTGGCGATGTCTGCATTCTTTCTGGTGAGATTCTCATTGATGTAGACATTCGAGCCTTTGAGCTTCTTGCCCTGCTTCAGCAGTGCAGTCTTGTATTTTCTGTTGATGAATTTCAGGATGACAGCTCGAGTTGCTGACTCTTTCCTTCGAGGTAAGAGGTAACATACTTCCACGTTGCCGAAATTCACCTCGATGCCTTTACCATTCAGGAACTCAGACACCTGCTTCTCCACAGATTTAATCTCAGATTCACCAGGCTCATGGGCTGAATTCCCAGCTGCAACCGCCGCTGCGTAGGTCACAGTCCGATGTTGTTTCTGCAATCCCATCAGGCTTTCATTCAATTGATCCCACTTAGGGTCTGACTTAGGAGGCATTGTCTCACTTTTCCATGCAGTCAGGCTCTTCTTTGGCTTCTTCTTGTTCAACACGGAGCAACACGGAGCATGTCCGTCCTCTTCAGCTCCTCACACATTAGATCCTTACATTTTAGCACAAAGGTGACATCATCCAGTGTTTTGAAACCATTAGGGGAGTTTGAGCCTACCACTGTGCGAGAAGCTGGAAGGTTTGTGAAGCTACTGGAGGATGAGTCTTTCAGGTTCTTCCTGAAACTATTTCATTGCATCATGCCTCGTGTGCACATTCTCTTCAGCCAGCTCAAGAGGCGGACCATCAACTCAGTCTTTGTCCGGGGAGTCATGCAGCAGTTCACAAAGTTTTTCTGACTTCAGCGTACATTAATTCACACAGGCAATAGCAGGCCACCAAATTATAAAGCAACGACTTCCTCAGCGGAAGGGCCCGTTCAACGCTGCTTGCAGCTTTAATTCTTATTATTATTATTATTCTTTTTTTTTTCCTTTTTCCAAAATGATCGCATTTTTCACTGCCTGAACATACCCCAAAACTCACTAAACTTGGAATATAAAGGCAGGAACACACCGGCCCAACCGTTGGACGTCTGAAGCGTTTGGAGAGACTTGGACGAGGTCGGGAACAAATATGTTTGGTGTGTTCAGCTCTGTCTGAAGCTTTCAGAGCCGCGCGGATGTTGTCGGATCCGACTGAGCATGCGAAGTCTGAGGAGGAGGGCCGTCGGATGTCTGAGCCATTGGATCCTCTGATTGGTTGTGTGCCAGCTGAATGGCCGTTCTGATTGGCGGTGTGCTAGTGAATCAGCGTGGTGTGTGGGAGGGACGGAATACTGTGTGCGCTTTGTTTTTCTATTGACTCCGTTCCGTCATTTCTTGTTTTCATGTTATGGAGTACTGGTACCAGACTACTTGTTATGTCCGTTCAGGACGAATTAATTTGTGTTGCCATTACCAGTTTGGTAATGCCTTGCTGCATGTTTAGTATGCAGCTGTTTTGATCGAAAGTGAAGAGAGTTGCGTGCATAAGCCTCTTGTTTACAACTCACAACACAAGCGCCACCCGCTTATTGCATCTCGCGCAAGCGCAGAACGTACATGCAACTGTGGAGTAGGCAGTACGTCGAAGCGGTATGTTCAATGCAACTTTTCTGCCGAACATGTCAGACAAGAGGCAACGGAGTGGTCGGAGAGTGGTCGGATAAGGCAGTTGGACGTCTGGGCAGTGTGTGGGGGCCTTAAGTCACACCTGGCGAAAAATGTTATAGTCTATTGTCGTCCTGAATTTCCACCACCATGTGGCGCTGTTATTAAAAAGTGCGTTTTGGCTAATAACTCCCATATACTTTGTCGCACATTCAAACACCTTATATCCACGCGTTCAGTGAATTGTGCTGAATCTCATGGTGTAGGCCACGCCCATTTCCGCCTCCGTTTTTTTTCGCTACGTCGCAAAATGTCGAAAACCTACTTTTTTGAACTTCTCCCAGGCGATTTCACCGATTTGCACGAAACTTGGAACACAGCATCTGTGGACCCTCCTGACAAAAAGTTATTAAGGGATTCTAATTAAAACAAATAATTTCAAAGTTATTAAATAACAACTTCCTGCAGATTTGGTTCAAAACAGGAAGTGTTGGATATTTCCACAGTAATCAGGTCAAATGACATGAAACTCAGGGGACTACTTCCCCATGAGCCCCTAAGGCCCTGTGCCAAATTTTAGGTGATGACCAAAAGGTGGCGCTCTTTAAATTGAACTATTTTATATCTCCACATCTGTTCATCGGATTCACACGAAACTTTGTTTAGTTAATGTCAGTGCCCTCCTGAGGCGAGCTTATGAAGGGTTTACCAATTCAACATTAGATGGCGCTGTGGTGCCACTTTAATTTAATATTTGGCCCTGTGCCCACACCATAACACTTATGGAAATGAAATTCATAGGGGTGGTCTAGAATGGCCCCTGTGACCCACACACCAAAAATGACCAGCAGGTGGCGCTATTTTCCACTATTTTCCACGTGAAAGCGTTTTTGGCCCATAACTCCCACATAATGTGTCGCACATTGTTAAACCTCATATCTACATGTTCCCTCAATTCAGCTGGATTGTGTTGTATAGGCCACGCCCACCTTTGCGATAACTTTCCATTCGCAAAATCACAACAAATGAAAAACCTACTTTTCGAACTCCTCCCAGGCGATTTCGCCGATTTGCACGAAACTTGGCACACAGCATCTGTGGACCATCCTGACAAAAAGTTATTAAAAGAATTTTGATAGGCCATACAATACTCAAGTTATTAAATAACAACTTCCTGCAGATTTGTTTACAAACAGGAAGTGTTGCATACCTCCACATTGGTGTGGTCTAATGATATGAAACTCAGGATACTACTTCCCCATGAGCCCCTGAGTCCCTGTGTAAAATTTAAGGTGATGACCACAAGGTGGCGCTCTTTAAATTGATGTAATTTATATCTCCACAACGGTTCATCGGATTAAGATGAAACTTTGTACATCTATTGTCAGTGCCTTCCTGAGAACATCTGATGAAGGGTTTACCGATCCGCCAATATGTGGCGCTCTGGTGCCAGTTTAATGTTTTGTTTGGCCCTGTGCCCACACCATAACACTTATGGAAATGAAATTCATAGAGGTGCCTTAGAATGGCCCATGTGAGCCACACACCAAAAATGACCAGCAGGGGGCGCTATTTTCAATGCAAAAGCCTTTTTCGCTCATAACTCCCACTTAATATGGTGCACATTATTAAACCTCATACCTTCGTGTTCCCTCAATGCAATCCCCCCTATTCACAAAATCGCAAACAATGAAAACCATACTTTTTCAAACTCCTCCTAGATGATTTGACTAATTTGCACCAAACTTTGCGTGTAGCATCTGTAGACCCTCCTGACAGAAAGTTATCAAAAGAATTTTGATAGTCCATAAACTGCCCGAAATATAAAATGACAAATTCCTGCATATTGTGTTGAAAACAGACAATCTTGCAGATCTTCACAAAATACTGTCTGATTATCACATAAATGTTTATCATTGTGTGGTATGGCCTGATGAGGCTTTGTGTAAAATTTGGTGCAAATCGGCCAATAGATGGCGCTCTGGTCGCAGTATAATTAGTTTCAATGGGATTAAATGGGGACATCTTCAAGTCCTCTTCAAAACTCATCGAACTTCAACCTCTCCTTGTCCCTCATACTTTGAGCTAGACACACCATTCTAACTTTTAAAGAGTCAGAAGACCTCAAACTATTGGGCATGTATTCAGTTTTTAAAAATCTTGTACGGTTTTCAAATCATCACAGTTTTAGTTTTAAAGATTTTTAGGCCGTCTTCTGATTTTATAATGGGTGTGTATTGCGCAGTGTTGGGCATGTTACTTTTAAAAAGTAATTAGTTATAGTTACTAGTTACTTCTCCCAAAAAGTAACTGAGTTAGTAACAGAATTAGTCCACTATAAAAGTAATTGGTTACCAGGAAATGAACTACTGTGTTACATTTATTTCTTCCCCCTTTTGAGCTCAGCAGTTATTTTAGCTACTTGGCATCTACATATGTATTTAGAAAATGTATTTCGTTGACCTGCACCTGCTCTCCCCGATATTTTGCCAATGACTGCTCTGAAGGAGTGTGAGTCAACTGTTGATAACGGGAGCAAGGTCTCAACAACATACCTGTCTATCATTGCATTCAGTTCAGTCTGTGTCACAAGTTTTTGTGAAGCTGTTAGCGGAGCACATGTTAGCCACACCTGGCCTGCTATCATCATCAACAGCGTCAGCAATAGAGTTTTGTCCAGTGTTAGTTTTGTAGAATCGTGTGCCGTTGAGAGATGCTTCATTAGATCAGAGTTGCTTTCAACGGACGTGGACAAAGGAGATTAAAGTAGTGTCTGTACTTCCACTTTGAAAGCGTTAACTTTCCCTCCGGGATCGCCCTCTGCTAGTTTGAGTGTGTGAGGCTGCTGTGTGCGTGTGTGGCTTGTGTGTACACCGAACATTGCCACTGATTGGCTTAAGAACTCTCACTCAACGTTAGAGAGCCAATCAGCATCACTTTACAGCTCTGCAGCTTCGGTGGCTGAGAGCCTAGTCGGATGACAACTGCTTCAATGATCAGCTTCAGTTTGTCACGCGCCACATTTAATAGTCTGTAACGGCGTTGTAACTATGGAAATAGTAATTCACTAGATTACCCGTTATTGAAAGAAAGTAACGCCGTTAGTAACGCCATTTATTCTAACGCCGTTATTCCCAACACTGGTATTGCGTGATCTAGAATGCATGACATCATAGCTACAGTGGAGAGCAGCTGGAAGAACTGGAGAAAAAATTCTCTTCAGCTTAATTTGGATCCCACATCTTTCACTTCACATAGACAATATATACATAGACATGTAGGAAATCTTGTTGGCTTTCAGCTGATGGTCTTATTTCAGATGTAGGACTTACACTTTTGGCTGTGGAAGCCCCAGAGAGACAAGCACAACAGCAACTCCCCCAGGAGCTGCAATTTCCTTCTATTCAGCTTTTATCATGCAGCAGGTGACATCTCACATCCCATCGGTTAATCAGTTCTTCTCTGACCTGGCTGGATTCTTTGGATTTTTTTCAAGAGAACCAGTGTGTGTGAGAGAGTGGTGGCACACAGACACCCAAGAGCAAACAGAGTAAGATGGAGCTTCCATATCTGTGCAGTGAACAGTGTTTTAGCACAAAGGTTACATCATCCAGTGTTTTGAAACCATCAGGGGAGCTTGAGCCTACCACTGTGCGAGAAGCTGGAAGGTTTGTGAGGCTACTGGAGGATGACTCTTTCAGCTTCTTCCTGAAACTATTTCATTGCATCATGTCATGTGTGCACATTCTCTTCAGACAGCTCAAGAGGCGGACCTTCGACTCAGTCTTTGTCCAGGGAATCATGCAGTAGTTCACACAATTTTTCTGACTTCAGCTTACATTATTTCGCACCAGCAATAGCAGGCCACCGAAGCATAAAGCAACGACTTCCTCAGCGGAAGGTGTTGTTTGAGCATGCCCCTACGGCAGCATGCAATGACGGCGGCACGCCCCGACGCGCGTGGACTGCGAGGGCCTGTTCAACGCTGCTTGCAGCTTTAATTATTATTAGGGTTCCTGCTGGCCGCAGTGGAGCGGTCAATTCAAATCATTCGCCGTAAAGCATCATGTCCTCATAACTTCTTCATACAATTTCCTATCTTGGCCAAATCTCTCAGGAATGCAGAGGGAGTTGCCCTAAACAGATCTGTGTTGTCATGGGTCGTGACCTGCGGGCTCTGTAGCGCCCCCTAATGTTCAGCCCCGCCTCCCACAAGTGCGTAGAAGAAAGAAATTCAATACACAGATTCCTCATGACCAGACGCACAAAAAACCCTCTTGGACCGATACCGTGACTCCAACAGGAAGTCAGCCATTTTGATGTGTGGCGGCATTTTTGTCCAAATCATGCCTACTTTGAAAATTATCTTGTCCTACAGCTTAAACACCACAGTCTGCACATTCACTCAATTATCATCTTCATGCCTTGAAGAACAAAAGTTATGGAAATCATTCAGTTGCGACATACTTTAGTGGGCTGGGGGGGTGGAAACCATTTTTTCCCCTCGCGGTCAAACATCAAGGCTTTATAACTTTAACAAACAATTTCCTATCCACACCAAACTGCTCATAAGTGTAGAGGCTGTCTCCCCGAACAAATCTCAGCATCAATACTAAGTCGGCCATTTTGCTTTTGGCCGCCATTTTGAAATATTGCCAATCTTCGTACTTAAATCTCTTCCTACAGATGTAACACCTCTGACTTCAAAGTCACTCAGTATGATCCTCTGACCTTGAAGATGAAAAGTTATGGAAATCTTTATCCTACGTCATACCTGCTGGCCGTGGCAGTGCCCGCCATAAAAATCCTTCGTCATGAAGCATCGAGTCCTAATAACTTCTTCATACAATTTCCTATCTCGGCCAAATCTCTCAGGAATCTAGAGGGAGTCACCATGAATAGATCTGTGCATCAATACTGTGTCATATAGCGCCACCCACTGGACACAGGAAGTCAGACAAACATCATCCAATTGACATGAGATTAACTGCTTGTTTTCTCCCCATCATGACATGCTTGTAACAGGTGAGCGCGCAGTCCGACAACACCGCAGCCCAACACGCGTAAACTGCGAGGGTCCGTTCATCACTGCTTTCAGTTTTAATTAGGGCCCGAGCAGGTCGTCAACCTGTGAGGTCCCTATTGAAATTGGAAAAATTCTTCTTCTTATTATTATTCTTCTGCGCTTTGACTGCAGTTTTGGACGCCTGAACATATCCAAAAACTCACCAAATTTTGAATATACGTCACATCTGGTAAAAATTTGATAATTTAATGTCATTGGGCGAGGTCTTCACCTGCGGGCTCTGGAGCGCCCCCTAATGTTCAGCCTAGCCTCCCACAAGTGCGTAGAAGAACGAACTTCAATACACAGATTCCTCATGACCAGACGCACAAACAACCCATCTGGACCCCTAGTGTCAGTCCAACAGGATGGCAGCCATTTTGATGTGTGGCGGCGTTTTTGTCCAATTCATGCCTACTTTGAAAATATCTTGTCCTAGAGCTTAAACACCACAGTCTTCAAATTAACTCAGTAATTTTCTTCATGCCTTGAAGAACAAAAGTTATGGAAATCATTCAGCTGCGCCAAACTTTAGTGGGCGGGGCGGTGGAAACCATTTTTTCCTCACGCCGTCAAGCATCGAGACTTTATAACTTCAATATACAATTTCCTATCCACACCAAA
This sequence comes from Sparus aurata, assembly GCF_900880675.1. Classification (NCBI taxonomy): domain Eukaryota; kingdom Metazoa; phylum Chordata; class Actinopteri; order Spariformes; family Sparidae; genus Sparus; species Sparus aurata. Next base: position 2,056,095 of record NC_044195.1, on the reverse strand, counting down.
CTGCTTGTAACTCTAGAGGCTGTCTCCCCGAACAAATCTCAGCATCAGTACTTAGTCTGCCATTTTGCTTTTGGCCGCCATTTTGAAATATTGCCAATCTTCGTACTTAAATTATCTCCTCCTACAGATGTAACGCCACCGACTTCAAAGTCACTCAGTAGCATCCTCTGACCTTGAAGATGAAAAGTTATGGAAATCTTTATCCTACGTCATACCTGCTGGCAGTTGCGGAGCCCGCCATAACAATCCTTCGTCATGAAGCATCAAGTCCTGATAACTCCTTCATACTATTTCATAGCTCGGCCAAATCTAGAGGGAATCTAGAGGGAGTCGCCCTGAATAGATCTGTGCATCAATGCTGTGTCATATCCATAGCGCCACCCACTGGAAACATGAAGTAAGTGTTATCTCAGTCAAATTGGGCGTCCTACATGCATGTACATGAATGAAATTTGGCACGCATGTGTGTTATGATGTGTGTTATGACAAGAAACACAAATGACTCATTTACACCCACACTCTCAGTCCAACAGGAAGTGGTTAATTTTGCTTAGAAGCACATGAATTGATGGTGTAGGTGATGCAAGTCGCCACTAGATGGCACTGTTGTCTTTCAAGGCACATGTATCCTATCTGAATTACCTCTGAATAATTCCATTCAATTCCAGTAAGTCAGCCGCATATTCATCAGATTTTATTGAAACTTCAAAAGGTGGCAGCACGCACTTCTTGGAATAATAACTGGCAAACAAAGCAGAACTTAGATCAAAAGCTTGACACTGATAGACAGCCATAAATACATTTTTGAAAGAAGGCAAGTGAAGCATTATTCTACACTCATTTATGTGCAGTGATGACAAACATAGGCTGTGTCCGAATTCAGGGGTAGCATCCTTCAAGGACCCATCCCTCTCCACCAGCAAAGGCAGGGTCCTTCAGCGAGACCTGCAGGCCTCGTCAGCCTGTTGTGAAATTTGACGGTCTACCCTTCGCAGCATTTCCTGGTTGCGTCACCAGATGTTTCTGCCCCTACCCGCACCTCACTATTTCTGGTGAGGTAAGGTCCGCGAAAGTGACAAGAAGAGTAAAGTTTGACTGTCAGATCTGTTTGAGCTTCTGGAATTCCTGATTTCCTTTTTAATCCTTCTGCTTGTGGAGGAAAAGGAGAAGCGGCTCTGGTTTATCTCCATCTGAGAGGACCGTGGAGAGGTAAACCTGTTATTGAACCCACAGTAATGTTATCAATATTATCATTATTAGCTTGCTAACAGTTTGGGGTCATTAACATACCGATACATTACGTTAATGCTGACATATAAACTGCTGATCACCACATATGATTTTATTATGATTTTAAAGGCATTGTATTTTAAATGTTTGGTATATAGTTTAGTTTGCTGTAATTTATCATGATTATTGTTATCATAATTAGAGTATGAAATTATAATTCCTGCCTCTTTCTTAAAACATTCTTAATGACATGGCAGCCGTCGATCGAGTCAGAACTGCAGACCCGGTTGACGGACGATGTGGTGGACAGAGGAGACTGGACCCCCAAACACCCTGAGTATCGACCCAGATGATGTCCCACTGACACCATCCAGCCCAGCTGCACTGCAGGGACTCCTGCTCAGCCTGTTACTGTCCATCATCTATAACTGTTTTAATATTGTTTTTAATCATAATTGTTTTTGTTAATGGTGAATAACAATCTGTATGTAACATGCATGTACATGAATGAAATGTGGCACGCAGGTGTGTTATGACAAGACGCACAAATGACTCATTTACACCCACACTCTCAGTCCAACAGGAAGTAGTCAATTTTGCTTAGGAGCACGTGAATTGATGGTGTACGTGATGCAGGTCGCCACTAGATGGCATTGTTGTCTTTCAGGTCACAGGTATCCTGTGTGCTTAGCAACCTCTGGATAACCTCTAGATAATTCCATTCCATTGCAGGAAGTCAGCCTCATATTTATCAGATTTTATTGATATTTCAAAATGTGGCTGCACGCACTTTATGGAATAAAAACTAGCAAACAAAGCAGAAATTAGATCAAAAGCTTGACATTGATAGACAGCCATAAATACATTTTTGAAAGAAGGCAAGTGAAGCAGTACTTTTCACTCATTTATGTGCACTGATGACAAACAGTCAGATGTACATTGCATTTGCAGGTACTTTTGTCTAAATTGCACATTACAACATGGAATAATTGAAGGGTAATATTAAGAGCCACATAATGGATAAGTCAGTGGTAGTAAGCCACAGCACACAATTTTCAATCAAGCCAATTTGCTAAGAATGCTATTTGTGTGTTGTGTCTGTCCTGTCAGTGTGGTACAAAACAAGATGTGTGGAGTTGTGATTCTGACCAACTTTTCCACGATGGACACAGTGGCTTCCCCTGCCATTTTAAACAACTGGGTGAGTTCTTTGGTTAAACACAGCAACTGCAGGACCAGTGGCGCCCCCAGGGGGGGCCATGGTCACCCCTGGAAACTTGCTGGCCACCCCACTGCCCCCCTCCCAGTGCTCCCACCAATTTCCCTGACTGACTAAGGTGCTGGCTCAATAGGGAACTGTAATTTAAATCTCCACCTTTGGGGATGCTAATGTGCTGAAAGGTGTGCAGTCTGACGGGAAGTCGGCGCAAGAAGCAGAAGAAGAAACAACTACATTTTTGTGTTTTTCTGAAATGTTTGTGTGTTTCTCAAACTTGAGGTAAATGTGTTGGATGCAAATTGTCTTTAATGAAAAAGAGTCAAGGGGAATGCAATACGCAGCCACAGACTGGAGCCGAATCTGAGTTGCCACAAGGACCATTTTGGTGTGCCACCCTAAGATTGTCACTGGCCCCATCTGGCCCCCCCAATGAAAATGTTCTGGGGGCGCCACTGTGCAGGACGCTCGTCAAACCTGGTCACTTGACCGCTGTCCCTTTCCAAAAGGAAGAATCACATCTGGCTGCACTCCACTACCTATCGAAATCTGTGGCATTTCACTTCCATCCTCTCCTATGATGCGCTGCCTTCCTGCCTTCACAGTGACAACAGAAGGCAGTGTCTTAGCTGCGCCGGTAGTCGAGTGGTTAGAGTGCATGCCACATACGCAGTGGACCCGGGTTCGAATGGGCGGAGGAAGTTCACTGCAAGCCACAACCCCCCCTTCTCTGTCCCACTTCCAATCTATTCCCTGCAAAAACACAGGTGTCCATGCCTGAATTCCAGACAAAGGCAAAGAGAAGGCCGTAACACTTCACACAACATAACAGTGCAGAATCGAAGCAACGGGGCTTCAGCCGCAGTGCGTTTGGACGGCAGCATGCCCCGATATGCGCGCGGACTGCGAGGGCCCGTTCATCACTGCGTGCAGTTTTAATTATTATTCTTCTCCAAGTTTGAATGCAGTTTTGGAGGCCTGAACATATCCAAAAACTCACCAAATTTGGAATAGTCGTCACATCTGGCGAAAATTGCGATCCTGCATTGTCACTGGGCGTGGTCGTGACCTGCGGGCTCTGTAGCACCCCCTAATGTTCAGCCCCGCCTCCCAGAAGTGCGTAGAAGAATGAAAATCAATACGCAGATTCCTCATGACCAGACGCACAAACAACCCTCATGGAGTGATACCGACACTCCAACAGGAAGGCAGCCATTTTGATGAGTGGCGGCATTTTTGTCCAATTCATGCCTTTGAAAATTATCTTGTCCTAGAGCTTAAACACCACAGTCTTCAAATTAACTCAGTTATCTTCTTCATGCCTTGAAGAACAAAAGTTATGGAAATCATTCAGCTGTGACATACTTTAGTGGGCGGGGCGGTGGAAACCATTTTTTCCCCTCGCCGTCAAGCATCAAGGTTTTTTAACTTCAACATACAATTTCCTATCCACACCAAACTGCTCATAAGTGTAGAGGCTGTCTCCCCGAACAAATCTTAGCATCAGTAATAAGTTGGCCATTTTGCTTTTGGCCGCCATTTTGAAATATTGCCAATCTTTGTACGTGACATGATGTACACCACCGACTTCAAAGTCACTCAGTATCATCCTCGACCTTGAAGATGAAAAGTTAAGGAAATCTTTATCCTACGTCATACCTGCTGGCCGCAGTGGAGCGGTCAATTCGACTTCGCCGTAAAGCATCATGACGTCATAACTTCTTCATACAATTTCCTATCTCAGCCAAATCTCTCAGGAATGCAGAGTGAGCCGCCCTAATGAGATCTGTGTTGTCATGGGGCGTGGTCGTGACGAGTGGGCTCTGTAGCGCCCCCTATTGTGATGCCCTGCCTCCTACTTGTACATAGAAGGACGAAAATTGGTACGCACATTCATCATGACCAGACGCACAAAAAACCTATTTGGATGCATACTCTCAGTCCAACAGGAAGTCAGCCATTTTGATGTGTGGCGGCGTTTTTGACAAATTCATGCCTTCTTTGAAAACTATCTTGTCCTAGAGCTTGAACACCACAGTCTTCACATTCACGCAGTGTCATCTTCATGCCTTGAAGAACAAAAGTTATGGAAATCATTCAGCTGTGTCAAAAATAAATGTAGACAGTCATGCCCTGAATACATCTAGACATTCATTCAAAGTCAGCCATTTTGAATTTGGCGGCCTTTATGAAATATTGCCCGACATCATGCTGCACGCACTTTATGGAATAAAAACTAGCAAACAAAGCAGAAATTAGATCAAAAGCTTGACATTCATAGACAGCCATACATAAATTTTGGTAAGGAGGCAAGTGAAGCATTATTTTACACTCTTATGTGCAGTGATGACAAACAATGTCAGATGTACATGGCATTTGCAGGCAGTTTTGTCTAAATTGCACATTACAACATGGCATAATTGAAGGGTAATGTTTAGAGCCACATAATGGATAAGTCAGTGGTAGTAAGTCACAGCACACAATTTTTAAATAAGCCAATTTGCTAAGAATGCCATTTGCGTGTTGTGTCTGCCCTGTCAATGTGGCACAAAACAAGATGTGTGTAGTTGTGATTCTGACCAACTATTCTGCGATGGACACAGTGGATTCCCCTGCGATTTGAAAAAACTGAGTGATTTCTTTGGTTAAATAACACAGAACAGAGCTATGGTTAACAGTCAGTATGTAAAACCATCATGCTGTTTCGCATGCTTTGCCTCTGCTGATGTTATGTTGGACATTGTTCTGCTTATTCCAACACTGATAATATACGGCATTCAGCTTTCCAGCCTTTTCAGACATTCTTTATACCGACAGGAGGAACAGCCCACCAAATCATAGGAAAAACTGAAACGGAAGGTGTTGTGCGGGTAAGCCCGACGGCAGCGTGCGTCGACGGCAGCAAGCCCCGATGCGCGCGGACTGCGAGGGCCCGTTCATCACTGCTTGCAGTTTTAATTTTAATTGGCTTTACCCGTGTTACTGAAACCTACTCATACACTCTAATGTTGGTTTATAAGTGGTATTAGTGAATTTTAGAGGTGCTGGTTGTTGGGTTTTGTTACCTTTGGCCAATAGCCAGCCAAGCTGTTTCACCCACTTTCAAGTCTTTATGCCAAGCTACGCTAAGCTGCTGCTGTCTAAAGCTTCATAGAACATACAAACATAAGTGATGGAAGATGGAAGAGCTAATATCCTCAAATACTTTTCATTAAAGATAACAATAAATTAATTGTTTCTTACACCAGCTTGGTAGTGTTGTGGCGGTCGCGAACGTGTTGTTCGAACAAACGAATCTTTTGAGTGAACGAAGTGAACGGAATCACTTCATGAACTGATTCGTTCCTTTCTCAATTCAGTTGAGCTCAGCCGCGAGCATGCCGGCCGGGAATGGAACTGCCGCGACTCACTCACACAGGGAACTGTGAGGAAGTGATTCACATTTGCGCTGTGATTCGTTCATGATTTGCGAACCTACTGCACACAGAGAACTGTCGCTGAGGACGTGATTCTCGTTCACAAACTGTACTGAAAGTGGTGCTCTGTCACTCACTCACTCAGGGCAGAGGAATTGATTCACGTTCAGTAACCGTACTGCTAAAATTAGCGCTTAGTTGATAACATCCGTGTAGCATCATGTTAAGTGATTTTACTGCACAGTAAAAGTCACGTGATTCACGTTCACTCTGATTCAGTGATCTCCAACACTACTAGAACGGCCATAAGTCCTCAGCAGGTCGTTCGCGAACGCTGCCACTCACTCATGATTCGCGTCGCTGAGGTCGTGATTCGTGAGCAGCTTTTCCAGTGTAGGAGTGTGAAACACGCTTGGCCTCCTTTAGATGCATCCATATTTTTAGAAGTGTGAAAAACCTCTTGTGTGATAAGATGTAATCACAGCATGAAAAGTGGGATTTTCGGCCCCGTAAACGCCCGGAAATCTCCCTAATTTTCGGCAGTTAACGACAATTTACAGGCTGTGAACGTGGCGTTTGTCTGTTCCGAAAATTGTCGGAAACAAACCATGACGTCAGTGGAGCTCCCGGAGGTGCGAACGCCTCTAATTTGCAAATGAATAGCAGCGAAACCACGCCTGGCCTGGGAACGTGTGGGCTGGCTTGAATATCCTCATTCAGTATTGGATGAAACCACTACTCATAAACAAGCAAAATCACTCGTGATTGGTCACCCTGGGTCATTATAAATGTAAACCCCGGTGGGAATATATATATATATATATATATTATGTTTATATATTTATATTTATATGATTTATTCATTCATTTATAATTATGGTATCATCAATGAATGAATTTACTGAGGAAAGGAACATTTGCCAGGAAGGTGTTGTTTATTCAAAGAAAGAGTTTTATTAGCACAAACACAAACACACAGCATGTACAAAGCATAATCTGCCCACACAACAAACGGGAAGCTCACAAGAGGCCCAAAATCCTACAGCACCGCGAAGTGTCTGTTTCTGCAGACGTCTGTGGTGTGCTGCACTGTACTTCGGAATCGCCTCTCATGTGACAGCAGTGTGGCGCAGAGCTCGGTGAGCTACCGGCTGCGAAAGGACGGAGGTCGCACAATTCATCCAGACAGCCGCCATCTTGTGCCGTCTTCCTCCTCAGACATCAGGTCCATGGCGGCGCACTTCCAAAGGTCCACCTCATCCTCAGCTAGCACTCTGTCTCGCTTCCAGCAGCTGTAAAAACAATCAATAAAGACGATCAGTACTGCGCATGGATACAACACATATATTATTTGATAGAATAATAATCACATTGACCAAAGACGGATCCAATCTAATAAATCTTACCCTCTTTGTCCTCGATCGACTCCGAGCTGAACTCCTCACAGCGCCCGCCTGCGACGCAAGATCTGGTTGTTTGTTGTCCTGCGTACTGTCTCGTAATGTCTTACAGGCAGCTGGAAAACAATTAAAAAGACTGGTATGAATAAAGAAACGTAAGTCACAGTAAAATTAAGCGAGGGAGAAAACAGTAACAGTTACTTACATACAATGGCGTCATTATCGGCATCGTGTAAATCTGGACTTGCAGACGTGGCTCCGAGCTAACAGGAGGTCGCGGCCTTGTTATGAGGCGAGTTTAGTCTGTGAAAACAAAATGCTCGCAGCGATAAACCTCCGTGTCCCTCTGCGGCAGCGAAGCTCCGTCCGTGCAGGCCTCCTCTCGACAATGGCCGGGCCGCTAGCCTAGCTCCTGCTAGCTAGCCTAGCTCTTGCTAGCTAGCTTAGCTCCTGCTAGCTAGCTTAGCCGAACTTGCTTCGTGTCCATTAAAACACAAACACTTCGACTGCGATGGAGAGTCCAACTCACACACTCACAGCACGTCGTCCGAAAACAGTTCACAGTCTGTTAGTGATAAAACACGACACTGACGACACACACAGTCCACTGTCAGCTGCTTGACGCCATTAAGTCTCCGCTCCTTCTTCCTCGTCACTGACGCTCCGGTCTACCCGGAAGTGTAAAAACTCTTACAGGTCATGAACTCTCACACGCAGTAAGAATTACTTTTCAACTGCTTTTAAAACATTCAGAACCCATGAAATTATAGAAATACTTTTTTTTTTTTACATTTTAATATCTTAGTTATCTCAAAATATTTCATGCAAATTTTAACTTCTTAACAACTGGTGTTTTATCTTTAATTTGTTCCCAGGAGAGAGCGAGAGAAAGAATAAATAATCTTTTTTACATAACATTGGCCATTGCTAATGACATACACAGTAATTAATCTAGCATACTTTCATTAAATAAATCCATTTAAGGCGCGCAGGTGGTCGAGTGGTTAGAGCGCATGCCACATACGCAGCCGACCCCGGTTCAATTCCGGCCGGAGGTCCTTTGCTGCATGTCACATCCCCCTCACTCTCCCATATTTCCTATCTGTCTACTGCTTAATAAAGGTGTCTATGCCGAAAAAATCTTAAAAAAAAAAAAAAAAAATCAATTTAAGCTCAAATATAAGGGTCTATAATTAGGCTATACTGAGCCTGATCTATTTATACCAGAGATTTTCTTAAATGAAGTTAACACCTCTTAGAAAAAGGTCACCTGGGGTAAAACTCCCCCTGCAACCCTGATTTGCATTTGTATAGCTCACAGCATTTTCATTTACATGTTAAAGCCTCCCCTAGAATCAGGGGGAGGGGGGGTCATTGGGGGACAACTGCCAAGCAAGGCCCACGTCAATTTCCGACAATTTACGTCAGTTTTCAGTGTTGCCTGCAAATTGCCGCGTGCAGCCGCAAACCTGAAATTCCACGTCAATCTACAGTGCCGCATACTGACGAACTCACTTTTCATGCAGTGAATCCTGTGTGATGTGCGATCTCTGAGGGGAACACGGGACAAGGGAAGACAATGAAGAGCAAATGGTTTTACCTGTCTAGTTCTATCTTCTAGGTCAATTCATTTTACAAGCTGCTCAATGCTCCCCCTCCCTCTTTTCATCTTTGTCTTACTTATTCTCTCACTAAACATCTCTCTGCCATCTGGACAGTTTGAGCCTGCAGCATCACGTTTCTGTCTCCATTCCTCTGATGGGTTATTAATAGGTTCACAAGATATTTTTAAAACCCTGCATTGGGGCTTGTGGGTCTCTGCCATCCATTTCATGAATATCTAGTCTAAGCTCACTTATCGAGGAACTTGTTCACACAAGTGCTAAAAAAACCCCTAGAATTACCACCTTGTGGTTGAATTTCTCCACACACCAGTCAAGTTGCTTTTTCTGTGCTATGATGTTGAATCATAGCACGAACAATTTTTGCAGAATATGGATGTTGCAGTGAAGCTGACCTTTTTGGATATAAAATGTCAACGCGTATGAATTGTTCAGTAATGGCTCAAAACATCTTTGTGAGGTTACAGTATAATGCATTGGCAATGTCATGAAACACTTTCAATGATTTTGTCACAGTACTGTAATGTCCCTGGTTAAAAGTCATAGGCTGTCAGCCTGTTACCCTCTGTCAAACACTGGACCGCAGGTCAAGTCTCAGAGTCTCAGAGTAGGAGAGGGACAGTTTGTGTGTTGCTGAGAGCTGAGAACGTGACCGTGTATTTTGTTTTCGTGAGGTTAAATTAAACATCGACTTCAGAGTTATTCCTTCTGTGAAACGTCACACTTGTGTCAGAAGTGACTTTGAACATCCTGTCAGCCTGGTTCGGCGTCGCTCTCGAGTTAGCCTGTAAGCCGGCGCGTGTCATGGATGGCAGACGAAGAAAGAAACAGGGTATCTGCAGGTTTGAACAAGTCAAATTTAAGATTTTTTAAGACTTTTTAAGACCACTTTGAACAAAATGTAAGACCTACATGTACAAAAAAGTAAAGAAAAATAAAGTCCCCAAATTACTTTAAAAAATAACTAAATTTATTGCCATTCACAGAGCAATTCACTATTTTTAAAACACTACGAAAGCTCGACGCAACATGAAACTCACCTTAGCAGTATCTTGTTCCTCTAGCCGCCGACCGCTAGAGGAACAAGCTACTGCTAAGGTGAGTTGTTCCAAAACTCTCTTTTTAGTAAACTCTGTGTACACAAACAATGGGCCTCATTCACCAATATCTTCTTAAGAATCTTCTTAGATTCTTTCTTAAGTTGTTCTTAAGAGGTTCCTTAAGAAAATCCTACGTCAGATTCACCAACTTTTTCGTAAGCCTCAGAATTGTTCGCAGCTGTTTTTTTACATTGATGAAAGCCGCAGGAGCAATATATATGCCATTGTTTTGCGGGCCTTGGATGAAGAAATGCCACGTATAAATAGGGTGGGGGGGTTACTAATTGATGGCATGTTTCTAATTTACTTGATTTATCTTAAATCATTGGCACATTTAATTTATTTTAGAATTTAAATTATTTGTAAATTACCCAAAATATGAAATAAATAAATAAATGAATAAATATGACAGAATTATCACTGTAATATTGCATTGTATTGAACTACACAAGAGAAGAAAACACAACCATGCCAACATTTCGGCACTGAAATGTGCGTAAGAGTACTCCTGAGTGTTCGTAGGATTTGTTCTTGCCTAAGAAAAAATCCTAGATAAGAAAAAATTCATGAATGCCACAATCTTCGTAAAATCTTCGTAAGTGGGACTTAAGAACAAATTTGTTCGTAAGAACGGTTCATGAATGAGGCCCAATGTTCTCAATGCTCGTGTTCATGTGTAGAGACCCTGGTGATACTACGAGCAAAGTTGCTGGTGCAGACAAGAATCAGAGCAGCTGGCCTGAAGCTGCACCCAGACAAGTGTCACTTAATGCAACGGGAGGTGTACTCTCTGAGACACAAGGTGGGAGGACATCGGCACCGTGAATGAGAAGGTGCAGACGAACCGCCATGAATTCATACAGAAAGCCGGCGCTGCGGCTCCTAACGGTACACGTCATGATGATGTCATCGGTGTGTTTTCAAGGTGTTTCCCCGGTTTCCCCCGGTCAATCTGACTCCCTCACTCGCGGTAACAAAGGCTGTTTTCTGGGGGAAAGTTCACTGAAGTCTCGGTCCGGAGGGCTGACCGTCGTGGTGATTTATTTTCATCACAAACACTCGGTGAGTTAAAGTTTTCTGCCAGTGACAGACGCTGTTTTTCGGGCAGAAATGTGACAAAGAGTCGGTAGGACGGGCGGAAGGACGGACGCTTCTCCAGTATATCTGCGGAATTTTTTTCCTCATATAAGTTGCCAAAGAGAGTTACAGTTACTACGTTACTTTTGTTTGGTCACTCGAAACACATTTGTTTTATTATGTCAAATTTGAAATAATAAAACAAACGTGTTTCGAGTGATACGATAATTTATTTACAGAGGCTATAGTTGATGAGGATTCTCAGTCATCCATGTCATGCTAATTCGAAGTGCTGTATCGTAGCAACTGGATTTGTTTCATTTTCTTGAAGATGTTTCACCTCTCATTCAAGAGGCTTCTATAGTTTTGACTGGGGGACATTAAAGTTTAAAAACTAATGGCTTAGAAAATTATTTTTATGAGGCTGTTCAATGCACCACTAACCTTAGTTCAACCTTAGCTCATTAATGGTTGACCACAAACTCAGATCAAGACTGTCAGTTTACAAAGACAACCCTGAAACGGAGCGACCTGAGATTTCAATCGCTGGAGATTCTGTCATCAGGTTTGTAAAGCTTCCTGGTGCAGTTACATACTGTCTATCAGGAGGAAAGACAGCTGAGTTTATCGAACTAATTCCCGCTCTACTTGATGTCCATCCGTCCGTCCACACTGTGATAGTGCATGCTGGCACAAATGACGTCATGTCCAGGCAGTCCATGAAGCTACACTATGAACTTGAGTCTCTAGCCTCCACAGTTGAAAGCCTGGGGAGGAGATGTGTCCTGTCTGGTCCCACTCCCACTATGACAAAGAGCTCTGAACGTTTTAGCCGTCTTTTTAGCCTGCACCTGTGGATGCAAAATTTTACTACTGTCACCGGTCTTGGTTTTATTAGTCATTTTGACTCCTTCTGGACCAACTGGGAACTTTTTAAACGGGATGGTTTGCATCCAAACAGGAAAGGAACAGAAAAATTAACCTGGAACTGTATTAATTTTATTGCTTTTAGCCTTAATTGATGGTTTCCCCAGCAAGACCTTGCCCAGCATCCTAGCTCTGTATTGCTTAGCCCTGTCTCATACAATGCGGGTCCTGCTGGTGCTGGCTCTGTTTCTGTTTCCTCCACAAATTCATTCATTCCTGTAAGGATCACTGTAAGGCAGTCTGCATTACAAAAATCTACTCATAGTCCACACAGAGTCAATCTACTTACAGTTATAACCACCTCTTCATTCCCTGTAAACATTGCTGCCTCACCTCATGCCTCTTCACGTCCCCGCTGGCGGGGGGTGAATCACTGCAAGACTTTTATCTTGAAGGATTTCTTCATGTCCCGAGGATTGGATTTCCTCTGTGTGACTGAGACATGGCTGACCGTGGTGAGTCCAGCGCCTTCACTGAGCTTTTACCACATGATTGCAGCTATTTTTACTCCCCCGCCCCCCAAGTACAATAAGGACTTTTTAAATGACTTTTCTGATTTCCTGGCTGAAATCCTGCATAAATATGATCGTGTTCTTATTGTTGGGGATTTTAATGTTCATGTGTGTTGTCCTGACAAGCCAATGGCAAAGGACTTTTTAAACCTCACTGATTATTTTAATCTTGTACAGTCTGTGTCTGGACCTACACAAGAACAAGGACACACACTTGATCTTGTTTTATCATATGGTTTGCCCGTTTTTAATTTAGAGACTTGTGATGCTGTTTTTTCTGACCACATGCCTGTATTATTTGAGGCTGCTCTTGCCCCTGATACATTTAAACCTCGCGCTGCTGCTCGGCGCTGTCGCATTATTAACCCTTCCACTGCTGTTCAGTTCTCGGTCACTTTCAATCAGAACTCCGTAATTCCATGTGCAATACAGAGGAGCTAAGTTCTTGGTTTCACTCCACCTGCCAAACTGTTTTAGACACTGTGGCTCCATTAAAATTCAGGCAGCCTAAAACTAAATCTGAGCCCTGGTTAAAAGGAAACATTTCTCTGATATTATTCTGTCAAACCGTCACAAGCCTCGTGTTTTGTTTAACACTATTGACTTTCTTCTAAATACCCCGCAGACTGCCTGTATGGAGGCGTCCCCTGCTGTGTGTGAAAACCTTCTTCACTTTTTTATCGGTAAGGTCACTTCAATTCGGGCTCAAATCTCACCTTCTGCTTATGACCCCTCAGTCTCTGTCCCCTGCTCTGCTGTCTTCAACCAGTTTGAGCCTGTGACTTTCCTTTTTACAGGAGATTGTTGGTCATTTAAAGCCATCAGGTTCTCCAAATGATGCTGTCCCACCTCGACTATTTAAAGAGGTTTTCCCCACTGTAGGACCATCTGTTATTGCGCTAATTAATAGCAGCCTGTCCTCAGGTGTGGTCCCTGAAAATTTCAAACATGCAGTAGTACAACCTCTGATTAAAAAACCGGCCCTAGATCCTGCAGTTCTTGCCAATTTCAGGCCTATCTCCAAACTGCCTTTTCTTTCGAAAATCCTGGAGAAGGTTGTGCACAGCCAATTAATGGCCTTTCTGGAAGAACATAATATCCTAGAGGTTTTCCAATCCGGTTTTACATCCCTGCACAGCACCGAATCAGCTCTTGTAAGAGTTTTTAATTATATATTTTTAGCTACGGACTCTGGTGACTGTGTTATCCTTGTGCTTTAAGATTTAACTGCTGCATTTGACACAGTGGATCATGAAATTTTAATCTCACGCTTGCAGCAGTGGGTGGGCATCAAGGGCGTAGCGTTGAAATGGTTCAGGTCGTACTTGACTGATCAAACTTTTTGTGTCAGCCTTGGTGACTCGGTATCCTCCTCTGCTCCTCTCTCTTGCGGGGTCCCTCAGGGCTCAGTTCTTGGCCCTCTCCTCTTCTCTCTCTATCTGCTCCCACTTGGTTCCATACTTAGGAAGCACGGCATTTCATTCCACTGTTATGCAGACGACAGTCAAATTTATGTGCCTCTTAAAAAGAAAGATGAACACTCTGTCAGACGGTTACTTACGTGTCTTGACGCCATAAAGGCCTGGATGGCTCTGAACTTTTTACATTTTAACGATAAAAAGACAGAAGTGATGGTTTTTGGTGGCGCCACTGGGACCCCCCCTGTAGATCTGGGTTCCTTGGCCCAGTATATTAAACCTAATATCACTAACCTAGGGTTTAAAGTGGACCCTGAGCTTAATCTTAACTGTCAGATCAAGGCTGTTGTCAAAGCTAGCTTTTTCCATTTGAGGCAGCTGGCCAAAATAAAGCCGATTCTATCAAGGCAGCACTTCGAGACAGTAATTCACGCCTTTGTAACTACTCGGCTGGATTACTGTAACGCACTGTATGTGGGGGTCAGTGGGTCCTCCATCGCCCGTCTCCAGATGGTATAGAATGCAGCTGCACGTCTTTTAACTGGCACAAGTAAATATGAGCACATTTCCCCCATTTTAGCCTCACTGCATTGGCTGCCTATTCAATTTCGGATCCATTTTAAAATTATTTTGTTTGCTTTTAAATACCTGAATGGTCTTGCCCCGCCCTACCTCTCTGAGCTTCTACACCCTTATATATCCGCCCGCTCTCTCAGGTCAGATGATCAGCTGCTCCTGAGTGTGCCTAAATCTAAGCGGAAGCTCAGAGGGGACCGTGCTTTTGCTGTGTCGGCTCCTAAACTATGGAATGATCTGCCTCTGCACATTAAACAGGCCTCTTCCTTGTCAGTTTTTAAATCACTTCTTAAAACCCATCTCTTCTCCATAGCTTTCGACACCTAGTAAGAGGTCGACTTGATCTTCTTGATTTTATTCCTTATTTTGATTATTTTTATTGCATTTTTTACTCATGTTTTATGCCTTTTAATGTATTGTTGTATTTTGCGCGCTATGTGAGCAATTATGTCTTTCTGTTTGTGATGTCTTATTTATTTTTTCTGTACAGCACTTTGGCCAACTTTGGTTGTTTTTAAAGCGCTTAACAAATAAAGTTGGATTGGATTGGATTGGATAACTTGTCTACTGGACCATTGTCCTCTGGCATCACAAATATGGTTCACTCATTACACTGGTTACATTGGGAATTGATTGGGTTCCGGGGATAATGCTGCATTTTGTAATAATCTGCCACATTTTGTGATAAAATTCTTGAACACAATATGTACTAAACTTTGCCGCATTTTGTAATAACTTCTTACATATTGCATCAGTAATTACAAAATGAAGGTGTTGGACTTTTTTGTCAAGAAAATGTAATAATTGGTGCATTATGTAATAAACGACCAAAATGGATGTCTTAATTAGAAAAGGCATTATACCATCAGAACGACATTGACTTTAAACATACCAGCATGAATTGTAAATATGAATTAATTTAAAAAAACTAGTAGGATGTTTCATTGGTCAAATCCAAATCAAATATAACTGAATTCATAGAGAATGTGTTTGAAAGCTTATAGAGACAAAAACTGCATAGCTTAACTACAATTTGCTGTAACTTGCTGGTAGTCAAACTATATTCATATTTTGTGCTGCGTCAAGTATTTCAACTGCGTTTTGGGTCATATTTTGTAGTTTAACTGCTTAATTTAGAAACTACAATTTTGGGGACATGAATGCTGAAAATGCTAGCTAATAGTTATATTTACATCAAGTGAAGCGTGGCATACAACCCCATGGCAGGATTACTGTATTTGCAAGAATGCCATGGAAATCTACTTACTATGACTATGCCATTGCTAATCACATACCATTTTCTATGCCACTGAATCTAGAAAAGCTACCCATGTTATCTACTGCAGTTAATAGCATAAACACAGGGAAACTGGAGTGGTCTAATGTAAATGTCATCAAGACAGAAGTTACTGGGAAATAATGAGTTGTTTCAAAATGTCATCATGTGAGAATTGTAAGAATCCACAATATGGTAAGGATTTATGTGTCTATTCTGTAATCAGATCATATAGCCAGTATGCCTTTTCATGAGCCTTAGTCTAAGGGATATAATACCAAGCCTGACTGGAATTAGTATGTGGCAGAGCTTCATGCCAACGCTAGAAAAACATTTAAAGCTTCAGTAGAGTCAGCTAGAGATAGACAGAGGGTTTATTTGAGCCACAGAAATGTGCAAATGCAAATTGTAGCTGCCATCACTGGCTAGTTAGTTGCAAAATAAAAGTTATAACGACTTCTCGAAGGAGGTTTATCCAAACAAAACTGCAAAATGTTCTTACCATCAAACATTGATGGAGCCAGGGCTTGATGGTGGCCTAAAAAAATCTGATACCATCATCTATTCAATTTAGGGGACCTTCCAATATCCCATAGTTGCGCTCAAATTTTTGCTGCCATGCAAGGTGCCGACCAGCACATCAGGAGCAGTTTGGGGTTCAGTATCTTGCCCAAGGACACTTCGACATGCAGACCAGCCCTTGTATTATGTTTGTTTCTCCCTCCTTACTTTGATCTTCATGGTCAAATTTGACGCGTTTGGTTTAACTGCTCTTATATTACCACAAAAAACATCAGTCAAACATAATCATCACCAAATTCTATTCACAGTTTTTCTCTATTGTTTACACACATTTTCTGAAAGCATGCCTCATACTCTCAGAACTCTACACACAAATCAGAAAACACACACACAATGAGCAAAAACCCTCAATTCTCCTGCAAAATGAAACTCTACATTCAAAACAATGTTATTTCTTCTCAAAATGGTATTTTGTTTTCAAATGACAAACACAAAACATTATATGAATAGATATTTATAAGAACCAGTTGAACACTGATGTGCTCAATGTAAAACACTATGATGAATGGAAAACACTTCTTTTCACTTTCATAATAACGACTTAGGCCTTTTTTTGTTCAGTGTTACACTTACTACAGTCAGTACATACAAGTGTATTGTAAAATATTTGAGAATATTGTTTTTATACTCATAACAAACAAATACACGGTAACAGATATATTTTAATTTTCCAACAAAAACAATGTACACAGTGTACATCCCAACCAACACAAAGTTCCACATACAGTGATCTATATACAAAACAGAAGAATTTACTGTACACAGTAACAGTAAAAAAAAAACGTTTTTAAAAAAACTATGCTGCATCCTCTCTTCTGTTTCGGTCTGGCCACAGCATCTCATCCACATCACAAGCAATGTTTTCCCTGGCCAAGCAGCGGGGGAAATATCACCTAGCATGGTGAATCTAGCCATGAAACGCACCAACTGCTATATATCCACATGCGTCTTCCATAGCTTGGAGAAGGTGTATACTCATTTGTGGATTTCGGTCATACACTTTCCATCTCCAGGCAGAAAAAAAATTCTCAATAGGATTGAGGAATGGAGAATATGGAGGGAGATTACCAGCTAAAAAGCGTGGTTGGGCAGTGAACCAGTTACAAACCAGAGCAGCCCAGAGGAAACTTATGTTGTCCCAAATGACAACGTACCTGAGCTGCTCTAGTGGAATGAGTATAATGTGTAGGGTGTCCAGGTGTTGAGTCAGTGTGCATAGTAGGGCAATTCACTTTAGAATTTTGAATGACAGTGTTACTTGTGAAAACAAGAGATTTTCTTAATGAAAATTGTGCCAAATGCAGAGAATTGTGTGTAGTGTTTTGGAAAAAGTGTGTTTTAGAACTGCAATTTGAGTGTCAAGCAGGAATTGTGCTTGCAGTTTAGCAGAATTGGTTCAGGGGGTTGGTGCATGAGTTACATGTTGTGGTCATTGTGTCAAGTACCAGTTTTTGTGTGTTCACAATATAGAACAACTGTAACACCTTTTGATGCTATAAACAGTGTTTCCAACTAGTGGTGAACATGCATAACTGCAGTAACTATACAAATAATAGACAGTGAAAATTATAATAATAATCAAAACAAAGAAGAAATTCACAGAACATCTGAAAAAAACCCAACATGAATAGTCATCTGTGTGTGTGTGTGTGTGTGTGTGTGTGTGTGTGTGTTCACATACAGGAGTGGCATTGTACAGTGGGTACAGGTTGTGTATCTTTATTATCAAATCGGATAATTCTTGAGAGGACATGAAACTGCTGTAAGGACATAGTTGATCGGAATATAGGCCTCCCAGACTCTGCATCCCACAGACTGTGTGTAGCCTCCTTGTTTGACAGAAATACTCCAGCCAGAATCAACAGACCCATGTAGTCTTGGAGGTCTACCTAGTCCAATGCTCCCCACATTTCCCAAAACACACGCTTCGCCTCCAGGTTTGTCGTATCCAGTATAATTTCCTCCATGGACTCTGGTAAAAAGATTTGGAAGCTGGACTTGATGTCATCCACACTAGATATTGCGTATCATGTTGGCCCTGGCTTCATCCTTACAATGTTTTGCACTCTTGCTCTGCCTCCTCTGTCCTGGGAGTAAGAATACCAGTTGCCACTCTTGGACTGAAATGTCACCTCTGGTGCCTCTTCTTCTCGTGCCTCTTCTCCATGTGCCTCTTCCTCTGGAGCCTCTTCATCTGTTGACTGGTCAGTCTCATAAAGGTCTGGATCAAAATCAGGATCAATGTTGTCTTCCAGTTCTAACACCTCCTCCTCTGTCTCCAGTTCAACTTCGATCTCCCCTTCATCTGATTCAAAAGTTCGATTCAGAGCCTCTCTGACAGTAAATTGCCTTCTCATTGTGGTCACAGAGTAAAATGAAAGGAAGGCACAAATAAAGGTTTATATAGTCTGTGAGAAGATATGATGCGTTGTTTATTCTGTAAAGTGTGGTTCACGTGTAGGTATGGGCACATAAGCACAGGAAAGAGATCTGTTCCCATAACAAACACCTAACTGTTTAGTTTGAAATGTTTGAAAATCTTTATATATGGAGCATTTAAACAGGTATGATACATTGTTAGGTCTGGAGAGTCTGAGTGGCTCCCAGGTGGGCACAAAAGCACGAGAAAGAGACAGGTTCCCATAAATGACACCTAATTCTTCATTCTGAAATGTGTGTTTCAAATGGGGAAATGTGCGTGTGTGAGAATGTGCCTGAGTGTGTGTGTGTGTGTGTGTGGGTGGGTGTATGGTCGGGAGGCTGTATGTGGATGCGCATGTGTGGGTGTGCATGGGGATGTTTTCCATCTAATGAATGAACATAATTTAGTATTACCTATTCATTTCCTATGCCAGTCAATTTTGACCAGGAAGACCACAGGTGTTACACAGTTGATCAGATCACTCAAAATTCAGTGAAAGTGGTGATCAGCATTTTGATATGTTCAGATGCCTAGTGTGGAGGATATCATAAGGCCTTGAGGCAATAAGAGGAAAAATGAAATGTTTAGGATTTTATGAAGTTGTAAATCAGTCAGATTTGACCCAAGCACCACAGGAGGGCTAGGGCAATTGAACAAGCAACCTTCCGATAACAAGATGCTGGCTCTAGCCCTGAGCCACAACCACCATTAGAAAATGGTCAATAGACAAATGTTATTTTCATTTGTCTACTGCATTTCCACCAGTTTGAAAGATAATTTTAATTTCTATGAAATAATTTCAGTGTAACCAGTTCTGGTGCAAGACACTTTAATGAGAAGCAACAAAACTACTTTTCTTTATGTTCTATAGGAATAGAAGTGATAGACAAAATGTACAAGAAATGAGAGGCATTTTGGATATTCTTCTTCAAAGGTTTATCACCAGGGGTCATGAATGAAGATTTTTCAATAAGTTATAATTTTTATAGTTGTTCTTAAATATTTCCCTTTTATGTGGTTTTGTTGTGTGCTTTAATGGTTAACTTTTTATTTATTTATGTATTTATTTATAAAATCTTTGTATGATGTTTCTCATTGTTCTTCGTACTCTTTCAATATAGGGCACCTACAGCACAAAAAGAGTTCTAGTGTATTCTGTACAAACCTAAAAAACAAGTAAAAAAACAGTACCACCTTTTATGGACCAGTTTATGGACCAAATATGGTGTCACCCATGGCCTCTATTAAGACCTTACATCTCTGCCAGTCTGGTATAACAATTTGCCTAAAGCCAACCGACTATTAAAAAGACAACCTTTGTAGGTGAGCCATGGTATTCGCGGTAATGGCAACTATAAATGCTATCAAAACATGGCAACACTTACCTGTGGCTCGGGTGCAGTTGCTGTGTCCTGTATAGTTGGGACTGATCCTTTTACGAGGGTCAGTGTCGTGGAAAAGCCAGCTTTGTACTGACCCTCATTACTGAAGCAGTCCAACGTGAAGTGGTTAGCACACACATACAAGCTCACACGAACCGCAGCCGCAACATTGTAATTAAAAATGAAACGCAACCACTGTCTCTTCTGTTGTTCTGTAGGTGGGACAGAATATAAGTACTGGTGTTGATTTTTACAAGCAACAACAGACCAATTTGCGTGTCTAATTCTGAGCGACGACATTAAGAAACACTGCTATCTCACCGCTGGACACACTGAACTTCACCTTGGGGATGGACACCCCCCTCTCGGATATCTCCTATCACCGCGCAGAGGAGGCCTGCCAATGGAAATGACTAATTTTGTTACGTAAAGAAAGGAGCCGAATCTGAACAGCCTGTAGGAGCGCCATTTAACCAGTGGGTGGGCTGCAGAGACCATGCAGGAATCATTTGCTTTCCTCATTCTGGGAGTTGGCAGACCAGTTTATATATGTAGAGACCAGAGAAAAGGTGTTTTTCATAATATGGGACCTTTAAAATAGGTTTTTTGTTGAGCCAAACTAAGACTGAATTTTTGAGGCTGGTATCAGCATAAAAAAAACCTACAAGTTGTTTTTAAAAAAGCCTTTTTGATTGAACTAACTAAAACTTCATTTTAGGTGACACATTTTCTACCAGATGGTCCAGAACACAATAAAGACATAAACTCTGAGTTTAAAACATCCCAGCCTTTGTTTAGCTTGGAAGGTAACATAAACCCTTTCTGGTGAAGTTTCGAAAAACACACATTACAGCATCTTCTGATGCTGTGAAAAGAGGACCTACCACAGCTGGGCATGCCTCCATCTTCATGGCTACAAGATGTACCTCTATGGAGGGGCAAGGCCTGTGAGAGGGGGGAGGAGTCAATACAGGAAGGAGGGGGCGAGCAGGGCAGTGAAGGCGGGGCTACAACCAGGACATGGAAGTGGCCAGATATGTGGGTGTGGTGTGTAGTGCAGGAAGGTGGGGCACCATAGTGAATCAAGAATGTTCCGCAAAAATTGGTTGGCAGGAAATAAAAACAGGTACATCAATTGGAGGCAAGTATTGACACAGGAGAAACACATGCAGGCAGGTCAGATAAGATGAGTTCATGATTTCAACATCAAAAGTCATGCAGAAGATATGTGAGAGTAGAAATGAAAGAGGGAGCAGAAAAAAAGGGGGGGAGTAAATTGGAAAAGATCATGTGAAAAGTAGGAATACAGAGAGATAACATAACACATAACAGCACAAAATAAAGATTAGTGGCATTTCACATTACATATCACCTCCACATGCTGCTAGTATCATGATAGTTTCATCGGCAGTTAGCAATATTTTGCACACTGTTAACCGTTAGAAAACACAGGCTGGATGGTACTGAAGTTTGCAATGATTCTACAAATATAGCAGAATAGCACTGACCCTGAAGGTGCTTGTTCAATTTGTGCCTATTCAGTATCATTTTAGTGGACATCAATTTGAATGTATTTGAGTGCAGATACTCTGCAGTAATTCTTGGTTAACATGTTCAGCTAGCCCTGATCCCCGATGGATATGTTCATATTGTTTCTGCATTGCCATGACATGAAAACACAGATCTCTAACATACTCATTCATAAAATTTGAGAAGACTATGAAAAAAGTGAATACACTGCTAGGCATGTTTAACTTAAGAACACACACACACACACACACAGACACACATTGATGTATCAATAGTTATAATCCAATAATATAACATATATTGGTCAGAACTACATCATGAGTACTTTTATGTATATAGTATTTTGGGCAAATACATTTGTACTTTTATTTAACAGTATTTTTACATTGTGGCATTATATTACATTTACTTTAGTTAAGGACTTGAATACCACCAATTTGTCAGGCAGGTGTTTAGCAACAAAATATAAAAAACTAACTTTAACCAATCATTTTGTGTTCATGTAGGATAACATCGCTCAGAGTAAGGAGCTGATTTAGAAAATATGTTTGCAGGCTCTTATAAGTTAACACAAATCAAATTAAATCAAGACATGGTACAATATTTCGTAGAAGCTAAACAACTGCAGTACAGCAAGAGACATAATATCCCATCCCTGCTTAAATTAATATGTAGGTCAAAATCACGAAAATTCAAGACTTTAGTCAGGTAATTTCCACAGGTATAGCAAAAGGTTACAAAATTGGTTGTTCCAATCCGACTGAGCAACATATATTATATGAACCCTGCTGTACCGTATACTGTTCTTTGGAAACTGCAATCAATGGTATATTTTTTATGAGGAACCAATATAGATGTACAAGCAGTGATTTGAACTGTGGATCTAGGAGCCCACGTATGTGACCTATTCTCTGCACTCACCTGAACGGGGCTTCAGTCCAAACACCGAGCTGGAGAAGGACGAAAGTCTGCCTGTTGGAGATCTATCATCTTGCTGCAGCAACAGAAATCCAAACATTATGTCAGTTTCATCAGCAAACAATGAAAGTATAATTTATTGAACAAATGCTGGACATCTTCTGTCCTGTGCTTCATGTGTGGGAGTGGTTTGCAAAGACGCAGATCTACAAATGACTCCACAGAAAAACAGAATTAAAAGAATCACATCACGCTCAAGTGATTTGTTCAACCACACATGTAGGTGGTCTGACTTGCATTCATGACACTAATGGGCCTAGATCAGGGAGCAAGTCAAACTTGACTCTTATAGGGTCACCTGGCTAGACTAAAATTGGTGGTGCTGGACAACTGGTTATCAACTGGCTCAGGATAGCAAATCAGCGCATGTGTTTCTTTATCCTAAGCTTCAGAGTTTTAATGTTGACAGTATTTTTATCAAAATGTTTTATTTGTGCATTGTAGAATCTTTCCTCACACTGTGTTTTGTCTGCTGGTATGGATCACATTCCCTGAAAATCAGAAATCCACTGCAAGGTATGGTGAAAGTGTGGATCACTAATAGCAGGCACTGTTAAAAGTAACAATGTGTCTAAATCCCCACCAAGGAAAGGAATATCCTGGACCATGTTTATGTCAATATTCCTGGCAGCAGCAAAGCCCTTCGCCATCCTCATTTTTGCCTCTCAGACCATATTTCTCTGCCTCTTCTGCCTAATTACTCCCAGCTTCTAGCAAGGGTTAAACCCTCAGTAAAACCAAGTTTGGACAGTTGACACTGCTTTGAGTGTACAGACTGGCAAATGGTCAAAGACACTGCCAGTCAGGATAACAACAGTAATCTTGAGTTATATACATCTTCAGTGACATCATGTGGTGATCCTAAAGTCAATAAGGTCACTGCACAACCAGGCGTAGATGAATGCAGAGGTAAGGGCTTGATGCAAAGAAAAAAAGTTGCCTTTTGCTCAGGTAACAAGGAAACATACAACAAAACCAGATCAAGACTAAGAACTGGTATCAGGAGGCAAAGAGGAAACATCAGCAGACCGCAACACCAACAGCAATAAAGATATGTGGATGGTAATTTAAACTATTACAGCCTACAAAAGCAGGAGCTTTTTGTGAATTATGTGTGAGGCCCAAGGCCCGATAAGCTTAATACATTTTATGTTCACTCTGACCCCCTTAACAAAGAACAACTAGAAAAGTCTTCTCCGTCTTGATCACCTTCACAGGAACTGCCCCTAGCCATTGATTCAGATATGTAGATGACACCTGCTTCGAAATCAGAACAAGTGAAGTAGAGGCCTTCACAGAAAATATCAATGCTGTATGTATATAACAACAAGTTGACGCAGGAAGGTGTCAGAAGGGATAGTCTGTCCTTCTTGGACTGTGCAGTAAACATTGAAGAAGACAGAAGCCTTAACACTGAGGTGTACAGACAACCCACACAGTGCCCAATGGAGCACAAGGCTCCGGTTGTGCAAAGCCCCAGATGGGAGAGCCCTGTACCGGGTGATTTAAACCGCCCAGAACATAAATACACTTCTCAAAAAAATTAAA
Organism: Sparus aurata; assembly: GCF_900880675.1. Lineage (NCBI taxonomy): Eukaryota > Metazoa > Chordata > Actinopteri > Spariformes > Sparidae > Sparus > Sparus aurata. Next base: position 2,031,883 of record NC_044195.1, on the reverse strand, counting down.
GGAACGCTTAATTTATTAAGTATGGCATGAGGTCAATTGAACCTGTCTGATAATGACGTTGTCAAGCATGCATCCAAGCACATGGGGGCCACACAAGATATTGAGTAGCATTTTGAGTTGCAGAAATTAAATTTTGGCAAAATGGACTAGCCTGCCACATCATTATTTCACTTTGATTTTCGGGGTGTCTATACAATTAAGCCCTCTGTAGGCTGAAAACTTTTATTTCTATCAAAAGATGTGGCATCCCTTCGTTCCTAAGACATTGCCCTGTCCATATCTGTATAGATATCCAACATAATTTTTTTTTCACATTGAGATCTGATGTGTTTTCAAAGTGTTCCTTTAATTTTTTTGAGCAGTGTAGTACCCATCTACAGAGCATCAGTGATATAATTGAGATGATATGTCTGCAAAGAGCCCAGAAGATAATATAAGAAAACACCCACCCTAGCCAGTCTGTTCACCACCTTATTCAGAATGCATGGGCATATTTTATGTTTATATTTCATATATGTTAAAATCATACCAGGTTACAGGTTTGTTTTGTTATCATTCCTGGACTCCAGACTGTGTGCGTGTGTGCATGCGCAATTAGTCACAAAGCGCAGGTGTCTCACTTTTTGGTTTCATTTTCATTCAATTGATGGTCCGGAATGGTACGCCTTGTCAGTGAGTGTCTGTAAATTAGCATTGCCAGTATTTCAAATCAAGAACTAATATCAATTGGATGAGTGTATAATGTCATTGGTTAATTCTGGCTTTTGTGTTTGTGTTTACATTGCAGGTTTACAACCTAGTTGATAAACGTCACTATCTAACTAATTAACGAGCTGACTTTCGGTAGGCTAACATAGCGGTAGCAGTCAAGCTAGGTAGTCAGTGAATACTTATTGTGTATGTGTACGCAATAAAATTCATAAAGTGACTCCAGTTGTATCCGCCGTACTCGTCCTGAAAACCCCTCCAGAGAGGAGCTTATTGAACTAAGGTGGGTAGTTTAGCAGGGTTCTCCCCAGAAATTCTTAGTATAGCGGCGCACCGTCTGTCCGGGGGGGGGGGGGGGGGGGGGGGGGGGGGGGGGGGTGGCGCGACCGCTCGTCAATGTCAGTCCGGGGGGGGGGGAGACACGGACGTACGGACAGCCGGTCATCAACTCCGTCAGCTGGGGGACGGACGGACGCTCATCGCCGTCAGCAGGGAGCTCCTAGCCGTCAACCGGGGGACGGCGGACGGACGGACGGACGGACGCTCGACACTGTCACGTGCGGAGTATAGCGGCGCTGACCGAGCGGTAGAGCGGCGCAGCGCCGCTGTTCCACCGTCTGGGGAGAACCCTGTTTAGTTATAGTGATGTGTCGGTTGCGAACGAAACGGCTCTTTGAAGTGAACGATCGGAGCCGGCTCTTGTCCGGGAGCAGGAGCCAATTTGGGTTTTTTTTCCCCTCAATTTTTTTTTTTGTTCAAGCCGCATGTGATTGGTCAACTACATGATGTGTGGTGGTGTCTGTGTGTCCGCACTGAGCAGGAGGGGCGGGGCTTACAGAGAGAGAGAGAGAGAGAGAGAGAGAGAGCGAGAGAAAGACGGAGAAAGAGAGCAAGAGAGAGAGAGTGAGAGAGAGAGAGAGAGCAGAGGCTACAAAGACAACATGCTGGAAAGGTGAGAAAATGAGTGACGGCAGGAAACAGTGAAATTGAGTGTACAGTATGCACGGTTAAAATCTAATATGTAGCAGGCTCTACAAATAACCTGCACAGGCACATTAGAACTGTGCATCCATCAGTGAAGTTGGAAGAAAAAAGACAAGCAAGTGAACTTGCAACTAATAAAGATGCCAGTTTGTCTACTGCAACTGTTGCTGCTACTGCAGCATCTACAGTGTCTGCAGTACACCATTACAACCACCTGGACCTCCAACCCAGAGCTCTATGACGCAGTTTGTGCAAAAGGCTATGTACTTAAAAATACATTTTTTGTAGCACTCTGTGCCATGTTGAGTATAATAAGCCATTGTCTCAGATTATCAGGTTACAGACTAGTTGTTCCATTGCAAAGGAAAGATACATAGAGCACATGCAGCAGCTTCACTTCCCTATGTTAAGGCTGAACCAAAGGCTTACAATCAAAATGTAGTCTCGACAGACACTTCCAGTTAAATCAGAGTCTGTTATTGCAGCATGAGTAGGTGCACAGAATATCAATCAGATCAGGCAGAGGTATCAGAAACAGTAGCCCCATTAACACTGCCGTTTGGATGCGGGGATCCTGCGCCAATTCTCTGCCTCACCTCTATGTGAATCTCTCAGAGGCAACGAGGGGTAAAATTTCGCTCCGGCACTGATCCACCTCTGGAGGTAGTTTCAGGGCCATATTTTTGGCAAACCGAACCAGTTTGAATGGAGAAGCCAGCTGCTTGTATCGAGGGCATGTCACTCAACTAAATAAAGAGAAATGTCCCACAATGTTACCTGACCAACTTAGTAACTGTAACTTTCTTTGGCAACTTATGAGGAAAAAAATACCACAGATATACATGGAAAAGCATCTGCCCTCCGGCCCATCCGACCGACTCTTCGTTGCATTTCTGCCTGAAAAAACAGCAGCTGTCACCTGCAAAACACTTTAACTCACCAAGTGTTTGTTGTAAAAAAAAAAAAACAATCACTGCGGTGGTCAGACCTCCCGACCGAGACTTCAGTGAACTTTCCCCCAGAAAACAGGCTCTGTCCCTGCGAGTGACAGAGTCAGACAGCGTCCAGTTTTCTGATGGCAATTACGTAATTATGTAATTTGGAGCGTAAAACGTAACTTTGTTACTTTCTACGGTGTTCGGTGGGTCTTGATCTCAGCATCCATAAGATTATAAACTATCCCTGGGTTTAGATTGACAGGGGGACACCGGGGAAACACCTTGAAAACACAGACGTCATCATCATGACATATACTGTCACACCTATTTAGGAGCCGCAGCGCCGGCTTTCTGTGTGAATTATACAGCGGTTTGTCTTTAAGGCAAAAATGCTGGGCTCTGTATGAACAACCAACGGCAGAGAATTGGCCAACCACCACTTCAGTGTTAATGCGGCTGTTGAGGTTGAGGTTATGATTAAGGACCCAAACAGATTAGAACAGGTGGCAGGATAGGGGATAACAAAAGGCGAGCTTTATTTTACTGAAAATGTTCATACAAAACAAAACAAGTACAAAAAAACCAAGGGAGCCAGATACAAAAACTGGACAAGAAAGGGACAAAAGGCAAAGTAGCAAAAAAGGCTACACAAAAAAGTACAACCAAAAGCAAAGTTCAAATCAAAATCCAAACATACCACCAGGAAATAGAAGACACAGGAGGAGACACAAGAAACTTCCAGAGGAACATCACACAAACACGCACAACAAACAGGTGAGATAACGAGGGGGAAGGACAGAGGAGAAATAATACTGGCAGACAGAGGGAGACAAACATGCAACAGTAAGGAAGGGGAAAATATTTAGGGAAGAACACAGGAGACACTGAAAGGACACAAGGGGGTATGGAATCAAAATATAAGACAAAACAAGACACAGACCCATGACAGTGGCGTCTCTGTGTGAAAGGGGCTAGTAGGGAGAAGTTTCCAGAATTCCCCAGTCTTCGCACCGAGGTGCAAATTCAGCATTGAAGCAAGCTGCATTTGCAGCAGGCCCAAAGAACCTCTCCTCACTGCAGCGCCACGTGGTCCTGCCAGTTTTCCAGATCAGTTAGCACCAGCAGCTGCAATGCAAAGTTTGCCAGCTAACTCCACAATCTGAGGAACACCAAGCAAGTTAGCACCGAGCTGCTATCCTTGCAAAGGAAAGGAGCAAACTGTTTCCTCCTCTGCTGACGTTCCGACCTTCTCCTGCAACCACCAGCACCTTTTCTTCAAAGACTGGTGATGTTGAACTGGGCTTAGATAGCATAGCATAGCACAGCTAAGCACAGGACTTTGAACTCTGGCTGATGTAATGCATATGTGTTCAATGTATGTGTTTGTTCACTGTTGTGGTGTTACTGTGATCTCAGGTCGGGTTACTGGTAGTTTGCTTTGCTACACGGCTAATGTGACGTTAGTTGAATGATGCTTCACAACTAAACTCCAATGGGGTGCAATGTAAAGCTGTTATTTTGAAGACAAATTCTATGTCACTGTTCACAGCCCAACTTCAAGCTACACGTCACGTCACATGTTTACGCCTACCTCAGAGGCGGCTTTTTGAAAAGGAGGAATATTACGCCTCGGTTTTAGAAAGACAGGCCGGCACATTGCCGTCCTTACCTTGGAGCAAATGCGCTGCCTTTTCTATCTAAAAGGGCTAATGAGACACACATTTGAGTGAGGCAAGAAAATCACAGATGGGAAACAGGAGGGCAGGAGGTGAGGAAAACTGAATCGAAACATGTGACAAAATAAAATATGCAACACAGGACACAAAAACATGAGGATAACAAAGAAGCAGGGCGTCGCACCCATAGGGGATGTGGGAGTTTTAACACCCACACTTTTCCCGGTTAGAGGGTTCAACACCCACACTTTTTCTGCAGTTTTGCCACAGTTTTGCACAAACGCCTCACTACAGTCGTGCAGTTTCTCTGGCCGCTCTGCGTATGTGCTTGCTGCAGCTGCCTCCTCTATCCTTTCTCTCCTGTTGCTGCTTCAAACATCACACCGGCTTTGGGTCTGACCGGCTGATGATTGGCTGTTCTGTCCCGCCTCTCTTGTTGTGTTAGATTTATTGTTCAACTCGTGCTGAGGGGGCGGGAACTAGCTAGGTTCATAGTTGACACCGACACATAGACGCCTCACTGAGCGGGTTGGCCCATTGCTGCGATACGTCGTCGGCAGCTCAGCCCCGTTAACTAATACATGTCAGTTGAGTGAACTTTATAAAGCTCCTTCTACAAAGTGCTATAAGTTAATGCCTCATTTAAACATTCACACACGTACGGATATATTCAGGAAACAGAGTGGAACCAAAAACAACGTCTGAAACGTTCTCTGATGATTATAAACATGAACTACTCCGTATGTGTTCAGGATACAGGTCAGCACCAAACCATGGATTATAATAATGTTTTTATGAGTGTTTACAGCTGCCAATGTATGTAACGCTGTTACTGTGATGATAAATTACAGATACATATTTAATCTGTCTATAATAACCACATCCTGACATGTAGACAGGGCTGGATTTGGACAAAAAATCGGCCCTGGCATTTTTGGCTTAGACCGGCCCCTCATAATTAGTGGAGCACAACCGGAAAATCCCTCATAACTTTTTGCCTTTAGGCTTATTAGAAATCTACAGTTTATTATTACTTTAGAAGTCTATCAAATAACCATTGTGGAAAACAAATAAGTACATTTACTCAACACATAGCTGAGTAAAGGTATATTCTATTTCAAGCATAATGTATCATCGGCATCCTAGATCTCAGAAGTTTAGCGTCTATTGTTAACTCTACCACTTATTTTATCCTTTTTATTGAAATCATCTCTAATATGTATTTTCTGAATTTCCCTGATATAGCAGCTCAATTCTAATTCTTCAGATTAAAAGGTGCTCCCTTTAAAAAGCTATAAAATTGTTATATCAGGCTAAAAACAGGGCTGCTTTATGAACTCATGCAAAGCAACTTGTCTTAAAAGCATTTGACAGATTTACTCTTATTCTATGTGGGCAAACCTTTTGCTAATAATACTTTTATACTTTTTTTTACACTTACTTTAGTAATGCTTAAATTGCAAAGTTTTAACTAATCATTTAGCAGTTTTAAATAGGGATGTCCCAATCAGGTTTTTTTTACCCCGATCCCGATCTGAGTCCTTTAATATTTAGTATCTGCCGATACCGAGTCCCGATCTGATACTTAGCCTTAACTAATATTTTCCTAGATAATACAGCTGCATTAAGAAAAAAAGTACCTGCATCTAAGCTGTTCCTTAATAGGTTTTTATTATTTTGTTGAAACAAAGTCTATACTTTCATATGGCTCTTTCTTATTCTGCATATGCTATTGCAACATTTGCCTCCACCTTCCTTGTGTTAGCAGGTGAGTGTGTGATGCTGCACTGTGACAGCAGACCCTCGTGTACAGCCAGCTGAAGTGTGTGTGAGACGCAGCTCACGCTTGGTACCTCCACATTATCCTTTGCTTATTTCATGTACTTTACGTTGTCACATAAAATGACGTGGACACGTTGCTTGTTTGCCTGCTTTACATGCTCTGCTGTATGAGACCCACGAAACTAGTGCGCATATACTGGCATGTTCTAACTCGAAAGTGGAATAAATGTAATGCAGAGATGGTAGGGCATACCGTGGATTCAAAAACTCCAGGTGACGAAGAAAACCCTGATCCTCTACCACGGAGATGACCTGGTTTTCCAGAGTGATTAATTTGATGACCCTCTCTGTAATATTTGTGGACATGTCGCTGAGGATATTTCTCTTAACTGAAAGTATCCGCGACTGTTTGCTGCTTTGGTTTCCTTGCCTGTACTCTCGGGTGAACACGTTGTATTCTTTGAGTTTTTGTTTTGTATATGCTGTATCAAATGGGTAGTAAAATGCAGCTCCGCGAAACGGCCATATAGCAGATGTTACATGTTGCCGTTGGACTGCTTTCGCTTTCTAATTGACGTTATTTCCACACTGCAGACACTTTATTCACAGGTTTGCCAGAGCAACGCCATGCGTGCGTCTGCGTTCTGCCACAAATTGTGCTCTGACGTTAAAAAAAAAAAATCAGGCTTGGGTCCACGTTCAAAATTGCCGATTCCGATCAGGGGAAAAAATGCCCAGATCGGCTCCGATCCCGATCCTACAGATCGGATCGGGACATCCCTAGTTTTAAAATCTGTTTTTTTTCTAAATATCTAAAATGCCTAAAAGCCTAAAAAAAAAGGCTAAAGCCTAAAATAGACACTTAATGCTCATCCGACACTTCTCAGCATTGACCGTTTGCTGTTTTATCAGAATAAGGTGCCGTGGCTGCCAGATTTTGAGAAGTATGCAACACCAGTTAATATCGATACTAATCAATCGCCATTGCTCATCATTATCATGTAATTAGAGTTCTCAACGGGCCTGAAAATTTCATCCAGTCCGAACCCGAAACAGCGCTACACACCCGCATGAATTATCTGCCCCCCCCACCCCGTTAACTCAACCAGAGCCCGCGGGTCCGACCCGTTGAGATCTCCTCATGTAATAGAGCTAACGTTCTCTCCATCACCTCACAGTCCCTGTATTAACGTTACTACCTGCTTACCGGCTGTAATACACTGTCCCTGTCAGTCAGCATCATCTCTGGCTGCTCCTCTCCTGCTCGCTGCTGCTGTCTTCACCTTCAACCTGCTGTTACTGGATCATTGCTGTCTCAGAGGACGTGGAGGCTACAGCAGCCCCTCCAGCGAACATGTCTGTGATTTTAGTACATTTTGCAGCATCTACAGTGAGATTCTTCTCTTAGCACACAACTTCTCCGCACCCAGTCTCTTTCTCTTTGGTTGCTCCATGTTGTCAGTCCTCGCGCTCAACACTTGGAAACTAGCAGAAGTTACAGGAGACAGCGCAGGGAGGGGTGGGGCCGCCTTCGTACTATATCCTGATTGGCTCAGTTCACTGTCTATATTGAAGACGGACCAATGGGCCGCCCCCTCTAAATTGTGCACTTAGAAAAAAAAAAAGGAGGGCTGAGTGAGATTGGATTAGCCCAATGTCCTTCAAGAAAATCAACCAATGGGCCATCGTGGTCGATAAAAATGATTTATAATAAAACTTTTGAATTAAATTATGAAAGCCCGGCCCATAAATGTGCGTCGGCCCACCGGGCATTGCCCGGTATGCCAGATGGCCAGTCCATGCCTGCATGTAAATGTGACATCTGTATGAATAAAAAGCACCAATGTCGTTTTAATAAATACAGTGATTTTTGATAATCTAAGTACTAATAATCACAATCATGATAAAAGATTAACAAAGACTGCAGATCAAGATAAGAAGCTGCAGCAGCAGTGAGCTGCTTTCTTTTCTGTTAGCAGTGAAGTGATGTACACAGAACATTATACAAAATGATAATGTATACAATAACATTTAATGGTAAAATGAAAAAAGTACAGTTGCAGTAGGCTACTTTTATAAATATGCACCATATATAGAGTTCTCAACGGGCCTGAAAATTACAACCCGATCCGACCCGGCCCGCGTGTTTTTAAGCCCGAACCCGACGCAGCCCGACACACCAGCATGAATTGTCTGCCCGAACCCGGCCCGAACCCGATCCCCCGCGCGCCTGCATTGTTTTTCTCATACACTTGTTATTGTAACTTTACACAGCGGCGTCAGGTCTACGTCTGCCCCTCCCCATGAAGCAGGCAGCCAGACTTACTCTTCAACACGTGAACAGCAATGATTCACAACAAACAATATATAATTTACAACCTGCAAAAAATGTGTTTTATGAAATATGTTTTATAAAAAAGAAAACCCGAGGCCCGACCCGACCCGGCTCATTTGCGCATTGCCGGCCGGGTTTGTCGGGCTGGGCCGACCCGTTGAGAACTCTAACCATATATATAGTTTGTTTCGTTTTCTTCTGCTTTTCTGTGAGGGTCACGGGGATGTTACCACTTGTATCCCCCTTTTTCAAGGGGTTGCGGGGTTACTGGGGCCAAATCCAGTGAACTATATTATTATTATTACTATTTTTCTGCATATTCTTGACATTGAATGGGAGCAGCTGTAACGCTGCAATTTTTCGTCTGGGATCAATAAAGTATTTCTGATTCTGATAAATATATTATGCAGTCAGTTGTCCATATTTAAAGTTAGATTAAACTAACCAAGTTGACAGTATGGTAGACAGATGTCTGTTGTCTGTCTGTTCACATGTAACATAACGTATCTAAAGTATGACACATATAAAGGCTCAGTGGGTTTCCTTTTGCCAAATAAGTCACAGCACTACACTACATCAACTAGTTTGGTGCTGGGTTACCTTGATTGACATATGCCATTCATACTCCCGGCATGCAAGCTGGGCCCCAAACTTGGCCTTCTCTAGAATCCTCTGTCTCTTCTTCTGGAACTCATAGCCACCCTCCTCCATGTGCTGCTACAGAATGCATCAAATGTTAAGGCTTTAAATGACCTTAAATATTTGCTATATCTCTATCATGGAAAAATACTTATTAAGGAAAAACGTATGAAGTTTATTTAAGAGATTTAATGCCTCTGTGTGCCTTTTTTAAAGGGTTCACTTTGGAATCAAAAATAGTAGTAGTGTCAAAAATACACAGTAACAGCAATATATACACACATCTTAAACATTAAAGACATTTAGCTTTGATGATCAGAAATTGTAACAGTGTATCAATTTGGGCTTTGTTAAACTGTGATGGGCATTTGTCATTTGCTTGACAGTTTCACGACATAGTACGCAAATGATTGATTGAAGGAAGCCTGTTTTGCATTGAATTATTATTGCTGCCGCTAGTCTTCCAGGCATGTATGTGTCATTGTAGGTATAAGCTACCATCTATACTTACAGAAACACAAGAAACTCCCCAAAACATTATATTTGTGACATCTGTCATGTCATCAGAAATAGACTAAATGAAGATTTTGAACAGAGTAGTAGTACAGAGTCTCACGAAAATGACCAGAGCTCAGTGACTTTTCCTTATGTTTGGTTATCTACAACTTGTCAGTCGTCTCTCCAAATAACAGCTTCACTATAGTGACTGAAGTTTTACATAAAACACATATAAAATGTCATTTCAAATTGTAAAATTGTCGATACAAAATCAGTGTAATGTGACAGCTATTCATTGTCACATTACGGTCAGATGTCATTTCCTGTTATGAATGCTTCTGTGGTGTCACTTGATTCAAAGGTGAGAGAACTTCTGAAGTTTAGCAAACTGTACCTTTGGTGTTGTGACGCTGTTGTCCTGCCCACTGGAGAGGGAGAAACATAAGGGAGGAAACAGCAAGGATAAGCTCAACTTTGCAGACACAGCAGTAATACACATTGAGCATTAACCTACATGTAGGCTTTAGCTAAAACACACAAGTAAAAAACATTCAACCATCACTGGAACTTTAAAAGGGAATGTGTTACGTTGTGCATAAAAAAAATCAAATGGTCATAGGTGATAGGTGATGCTGGGGTTAAATACTGGGAATTGAGATCCTAATTTTTCTTGGAAAGTTTGACAAAGTATGGCCACAAATTCCCCCCAAAATATTACATTCAAGTTTTTCAGTGTTCGTAGTTATCTTAACCTGTAGTTCTGTCAGTTTTACTGAGATAGATTAGACCTGTCTATAACATGTGTCTTGGGTAATCTGAAATCCTTTTTATTGACGTGTCACTGAAAAGTGGACTGTGCAGTGTGTACAAATACATGTGTGCAGCTGTGTAACTGAACTACTGCAGCTTACACACGTGTCCACATAGGCAGTGCTGCTACTGCAGGCTTCTACTCCCTTTAAATGGAGTTTGCTTATGATAACTATCAATAAATACGTGATTTTCCTTTGTCTGATGAAGAAAGGGGAGAAAGAAAAAAGAAGAGGGCACAGGATAAGTTGTGCTTTTCACCTGATGTGGCTGTAGAGTTCATTTCTGTGACATATTCTCCAGATTGAGATGCTAAACTCTAGTAAAAAAGCTGGTATGATGCCAAAATGACTGCTTACATTTCATTTTCAGGTCGATTTCTCCCAAAAACTGCACACACATTTTTTGGAGATCCAAAATTGTAGTGGAATAATTATATTATTATATATAATAATAAATAAATAAACCTTGTGTACCAACCAACAAAGTGTTCCTCAGCCCACATGGTTTTATCCTTTATACAATCATGATACTATCATATCATGTTACTAATGAACATTTTCACAAGGTGTTTCTGGACTATTTCACAACTTTCCTAGGCTTTTGTTGCCCCTTTACCAACTTGTTTGAAAGGTGATGCTGCCTCAGAATGAGCATTTTTATGCAAAAATCAATGAAGTTGAGGCAGTCAGAAATTAAATTTATAATGACTTTGTACTGTTTTCGATTGGGTATATCATAAAGGATTAGCAAATAATCACATTATGTTTTATCTATGTTTTACACAGCGTCCCAACTTTTTGGGAATAGGGTTGTATAAAACTGTGGTGGTAAAGCACAGACGTAGACACAAAATCTTACTTGAGTGACTCTTCTACTGTGACCATCTCCAGCGGGTAGAGCCCAACTCCAGACAGATTGTCCTGCTGTGTTTTCACTCTGGTGCACAGAAGAACTATATTAATTAACAGATTGATTTGATCTAGAAATGTAAGACTTCTCCCCAATGACTGACTATAGCTCTTGTGTGCTTGGTGCCAGTACAATACCAAAACTCAATGTTTAACTTGAGAGTCATTTGACATGGGAGATTTTAAAGGCATAAAAAGGATTGTCAACCCAACTTAATTTAAGTTTAGACATGGTGAACATGGCCTCCATCATTTGGACTTTTACACCTGCCTTGTTTAGTTCGGTTGAATCGAACCCTTCATTTGGGAAGGTGTGAACACATCAATCGCTCTCGGGTGCGGACCAAAACAACCGGACCGAGACCTTGTCGAACAGGTGGTCTCAGTCTGGTTCCAAACAAACTCTGGTACGGTTCGTTTGTGGTGAGAACGTGATCCAACCTCAATCCGACCCAACTGCAGGAAGCATAAGTGCTTAACCCCGAATTTCCACTGGATACGTGTCCGCTGCGTTACGGCTCGATCAGGTGTTTTGCTCCGCTGTCCGGTAACACCCACCAGTTGCGTTTTGAGTCGGACACGGCGCAGTACGGTAGACAGCTGGCGTAGCGAGGCCGAGGAGTTCTCGCGATAATCACATTATCACTCGCGACCGCAGTTATAGGTCTGTGTTATAAAAACAACAACACAAAGTGTTCCCGACCAAAGGATTAGCAGAAGAGCTTGTGTTTGTCTCTTTTTTTAGATTTGTGTGCTGGTGTCAACACGGAGTGTTTTATTTTGAAAAGTAACCCGATGTCATATTGTTGTTGTTTCAGTGCTTGACATCCTCTCTGCTCGGTGCTAAATTCAGCTGAATTGCTGCCTTGTTTTCGAAAACCAACTATAGGTGTGAAAACGCCATTCAGTGACGATTTTGTGATAACAGTGACTGGCTTTATTACTGGGCTCTGATCATTTATACTATCCAAATGTGTAGGTGGTGAGGGTGTACAAGTCAGCTGACTGGAGGTGGCAGAGTGTGTGTGGACAGACTGCACGCAGTGCACGGTGTGTGCCTGACAGTAAAGTTGTATCCACTGCAACGATATCACACACAAATGAAAACTATCATACTTAGTGATGTCATTGATGAAATCTTGGATTTCTATTAACAATGATACTTTGATTAGTTAGTTACCAAACAGTCTGGGGAATGTGATGATGAGACAATGATGACTGATGAAATATTGATTTATGATCTTACTTGGCTGAAATTTTTACAATGGAACAGTGTTTATGGAATTTACATTTTATACATTGACTTTAAGGGCATTTAGCAGACGCTTTCCAAAGTGATTTACAGTTATTCATACATTCATTCGTACACTGATGATGGTGGCTGCCATGCAAGGTGCCGACCAGCACATCAAGAGCAGTTTGAGGTTCAGTATCTTGCGCAAAGACACTTCAACATGCAGACCAGGGAAATCGAACCAGCAACTTTCCGCTAACAAGATGCTGGCTCTATTCCTGAGCCACAGCTGCCTATGAATAATTATTCTTCACTACAAGCACTAGCAGCAAAGTGCAACTGCAATGAGTGACACTGCTGGTTTGAATGTTTATGACAACGTGGATATGAAAATAAATGTAAGATGCAAGATGCTTTGTAAATACAGTTACAATTCAGCAAACCAACATTTGCCACTGGGCTGCTCGTTGAGCGGCAGCCTGCCCCAGGAGAAGTATAATCCAAGAAGAACAGCAGCTGGCTGGTCAGGAGGGACTGCAACAGTCATTGAGTGTAGTGTGTTTACTGGTGAAGAATAAAATGATTTTATATTTTCTTTGTTTGGTTTGCTGTTGTCCCTTCTACATGACACTGAGCTCAAAGCATACTATATTGATTGATAGAAAACTGATTTACTGTGAGTGAAACTTTGGTATATTGTGAAGACAGTCTGGAGCTGGGTCCCCTTGGTTAAGGGACACCTTTTGTTAACGTCCAGACCAGCCCTGTGAGAGTCACAACACAAGTCTCAGTTGCTCTTCCATTTAGCCTCTCCACATTACAAAAGTAATTTAATCAACTCAAGTGTGATGTTTTACCCAGGAAGTCTAGCGATTAATTAGATTTTTGCTTTTAGACAGTCGTGTATTGAGCATGTGTAAATCAACCCAGACTTTGGAGCATGGTCTCCCAGACGCCCACCCCCCTGTTGCTGAGCCCAAACCTATTTTTTCCTCTTACCTGTATATAATAATGCCCAAAAAGTCACTCTGGTCAGAGAGAACTTTGCATTTGTATTGTGAACTTCTGTCTCTATTGGTCAGTCATTAAAATTCAGCTGAACCAGCCACAGATTTGGAACTGAAGGTTTAATTTGTCTTCTACACTGGAGAAACATTAGTTCACAATCCTATTATCAGTACCACCCCTAAGCATTGGAGGAGAATTTCTGCTTCTGTGTTGAATCAGCTAACGTACCTACAGTGTGGCCTTCCCAGAAGTGTAATGATAGGGATTGTGACCTGTAGCTTCCTGTCAGAAAAAATTGAGCTCCATACACTTCTGCCATGCACAAATACAAGTATAAAAGGACACCATATATAGCCCTAATTGTGATTTAGAATTCTAATGAAGCTCTACCTATTATATTGTGTTGAACATGTAATGATTCTGTCATGATTATAACGAAAAAACATGTAATAATTCTGTTGTAATTACAGTGAAAGAATGTGGAATGTTTAGCAATGATTGAAATGAAAGTATCAAAGTTAAAAAGAAGTTGAAAATAAGAAACAGTTAGAATCAAAATGAAAAAATGTATCAGTTTGCAAGAGTTTGTACTGAGCTGAGGTTGAAGTATCAGAAGGGCAATGCAAGGATATATCAAGACTGTTAGTCATCGACCGGATATCACAAGACATTTAGTCATCAAACAGAGAGACTAGCTGAAATGTCCTTTTCAGGACATAACAAAGCCACTGTCCAGAGCATAGATTATAATTTGGATTATGAAGGTCTTTGTTCACTCTGCTGACATGAAGTTTGGATTTTGAGGTAATTTGGGGACCTCGGGAGGGGCTGTGAATTACAGCAAGGACTTGGACTTTCAGCAGGAAGGGAAAGGCTCATTTGCAGAATGGCCTGACCTCTCAATCTCTACTACACGTAACTTTTTTAACAAAGGTTTATCTCTTTGAAATTAATCTTTGTTATTACATAAATTGTGATTTTTAGGCATTCTTGATACCGATTGATAGAAATTGAGATAGGTGAACTGTATGCTTTTACCTTGCTAAATTTATGCAATAAAACCGACATAATACAGTAGAAATTTGTGGACATTGGGCCTCATTCATGAACTGTTCTTACGAACAAATTTGTTCTTAAGTCCCACTTACAAAGATTTTACGAAGATTGTGGCATTCATGAATTTTTTCTTATCTAGGATTTTTTCTTAGGCAAGAACAAATCCTACGAACACTCAGGAGTACTCTTACGCACATTTCAGTGCTGAAATGTTGGCATGGTTGTGTTTTCTTCTCTTGTGTGGTTCAATACAATGCAATATTACATTGATAATTCTGTCATATTTATTAATTTATTTATTTATTTCATATTTTGGGAAATTTACAAATAATTTAAATTCTAAAATAAATTAAATGTGCCAATGATTTAGGATAAATCAAGTAAATTGGAAACATGCCATCAATTAGTAACCCCCCCCCCCCCACGCTATTTATACGTGGCATTTCTCCATCCAAGGCCCGCAAAACATATTGCTCCTGCGGCTTTCATCAATGTAAGAACACAGCTGCGAACAATTCTGAGGCTTACGAAAAAGTTGGTGAATCTGACGTAGGATTTTCTTAAGGAACCTCTTAAGAACAACTTAAGAAAGAATCTAAGAAGATTCTTAAGAAGATATTGGTGAATGAGGCCCACTGATTTTATGTCTCTTTGATTGAAGTAAGAAGTAGGTGATAAGTGTGCAAAATATCTTAAAGGATTACTCTAGCCAAACAATTGAAACAGTTCCCTTAAAGTTTTACCACAAGACCCTTTAATCCAACCTAGCACCTTAACAAGTGCACAGATCATTCAGAGGAGAGCTGTCAATAACAGGTGTGGCTGGTGGCCATATATGACTCAGGGGCTATTCAGGTCAGGTGCCAAGCCAGGGTAGATGTTCAGACATAGGCAGTGAAAAGCTAGGCGAGTCTCCTCGCTACCACCTTAAGCAGTCCTTATCCAAATCCCACTTTAAGGCCCCCACACAATGCCCACACTGAAACCGACAGCCAAATGCCTTTATCCGACCACTCTGTTGCCTCTTGCCTGACCCGTTCGGCAGAAAAGTTGCATTGAACACACTGCTTCTACGTGCTGCCGGCTCCACAGTAGGGTGTACGTTCTACACTTGCGCAAGATGCAATAAGCAGGTGGCGCTACATGAAAACAGGAAATGACGAACGGAGTGCATCGAAAAACAAAGTACACACAGTATTCCACCCCTTCCACACACACCGCGCCGATTCGCTAGCACACCGCAATTCAGAATGGTCATACAGCTGGCACACAACCAATCAGAGAAACCGATGGCTCATACCCACCAGCCAACCTGTTGAATCGGAGCAGACAACGTCCATGCGGCTCCGAAAGCTTCCGACGCAGCTGAACACACCAAACATATTTGTTCCTGACCTCCTCTGACTCTCCCCAAACACTTCAGACGTCCAACGGTTGGGCCAGTGTGTTCCTGCCTTTAAAGTAACACCTTGTAGGTTTAGGGACCTAACCCTTTATTATGGAGAGCTGGTTCCGTACCTCCAAGACAGAGGTAAACTTGGTATCTAACATTCCCCAGTAAACACACTACACTCACCAGCAGACTCAGAGTGGATAGGCTGAATGTGTGAAGGGCGTGCAGCCCCTCAACGAGCAGCCCAGTGGCAAACGCCAGCTTGCCGTAAAGTCATTTAAGCCGGGTTTGTATGGAGATGAGGTCCTCCCTGCTGACATAGCCTGCTCTCTAGCTCAGAGACACAACTGTGAGCTGAAGGAGTCAGTGTGTTTAAAGAGGAAAGTACACCTTGCAATCTGCTCACCCCTGCCAGCAGTGCAGACACACCAGTTTACAGGCAAAAATATTCACTATGGCATAGGCCAATTGCTTAGATTACGGCATTGGTATAGAACCAATAAATACAAATAAATAACAACATACATTTGACTTATTTTGTTTTTGTTTCCTTATTTATAAAATGTTCTCTGTCAAGCTGAAGATGAGAAAACATATGTCTTTTTACAATGTTTGGTGTGTACAGAAAGCACGCATAAACAGAATTCTGACTTGTGTTTTCATTTTTCGCTTGCAAGATCGAATTGAATGAATGGACCTGATATATTCTGACAACAAACTTCACCCTATGATGATGTAATGCTCAGGTGTTGTGTTGGTCCTCAACTGCTGGGGTGCTGCAGCAGCTTCCTTCAGCTAAGTGATCATGTTGACATGGAGCTCTGTATTTTTCTAAAAGGTATTCACTTCATTTTAAGAAAATCTCTGGTATAAATAGATCAGGCTCAGTGTAGCCTAATTATAGACTAAATTTTAGTTTGAATTGATGTATTTAATAAAAGTATGCTAAATTAATTGCTGTGTATGTTATTAGCAATGGCCAATGTTATATAAAAAAGATACACAACATTATTATTTTTTTCTCTCCTGGGAACAAGTTAAAAACAAAACGGCAGTTGTTAAGAAGTTAAAATTTGCATGAAATATTTTGAGATGAATAAGATATTAAATTGTATAAATAATTTCTGTTTAAAATGTGTGACTAAATCTAAAAAAAATAATTTAATTTCATGGGTTCTGAATGTTTTAAAAGAAGCTGAAAAGTAATTCTTATTACGTGTGAGAGTTCATGACCTTTAAGAGATTCTACACTTCCGGGTAGACCGGAGCGTGAGGAAGAAGGAGCCGAGAGTTAATGGCATGGAGCAGATAACAGTGGACTGTGTGTGTCATCAGTGTCGTGTTTTATCACTAACGGACTGTGAGCTGTTGTCGAAAGATGAGCTGTGAGTGTGTGAGTTGGACTCTCCATTGCAGTCAAAGTGTTTGTTTTTTATTGGACACGAAGCAAGTTCGGCTAAGCTAGCTAGCAGGAGCTAGGCTAGCGGCATGGTCATTGTCGAGAGGAAGCCTGCGCTGACGGAAGGAGCCTTGCCGGGTCACCGCAGAGAGTGTCGCAGACGGAGGGTGCTTCGTTGCCGCAGAGGGACACGGAGGTTGCTAGCTGAGGATGAGGTGGACCTTTGAAAGTGCGCCACCATAGACCTGATGTCTGATGAGGAAGACGGCACAAGATGGCGGGTGTCTGGATGGATTGTGCAACCTCCGTCCTTTCACAGCCACGAGCTCACCAACCTCTGTGCCATGCTGCGGGCGAGATTAGAGGCGATACTGAAGTACAGGGTAACGCACCACAGACGTCTGCAAATTGGACCGAATTCAGACAGAATGCCACCAGTTACCTACAGCTTCGAGGCGGCAAACAGACACTTCACGGTGCTGTAGGATTTTGGGCTTCTCTTGAGCTTCCCATTTGTTGTGAGGGCAGATCTCCTACGCTTTGTACATAGTTGTGTGTTTGCATTTGTGGTAATAAAGCTCTTTCTTTAAATGTAATATATATTATTTTATTATTTTTTGAGTCTAAGTACAAGTTTAGGAAGGCGGTGAGAGAAGCTAAACGACAGTACTCTGTGAAACTTCAACAACAGTTCTCAGCCAACGACTCTGGTTCTGTCTGGAAGGGACTCAGACAGATAACCAACTGCAAGCCCAAAACCCCCCACTCCATCAACAACTTGCGCCTGGCAAATGAGCTGAATGCTTTCTACTGCCGCTTCAACAGACAAAGGAGCAGTCCCCCGTGACACCCCTCAACAGCCCCACATCACCAGTCCCTTCTCCCCCAGCTCAGCAGGAGCTGGGGCCACTCCACAACTTCACACCTATGTGAATCCCTCCTCCTCCACCACAGCAACGACTCTCTGCCTACAAGAGAGGGACTTCAACAGGCTCTCTAAGAGGCAGAACCCCCGCAAAGCAGCCAGACCAGATTCTGTCTCTTCATCCAACCTGAAGCACTGTGCTTACCAGCTGTCTCTGGTGTTCACAGGCATCTTCAACACCTCATTGGAGACATGTCATGTGCCAGCCTGCTTCGAGTCATCCACCATCATCCCTGTCCCCAAAAAAGCAAGCACCACAGGACTAAATGACAATAAACCTGTTGCCCTCATCTCTGTGGTCATGAAGTATTTTGAGCGCCTTGTGCTTTCCCACCTTAAAGCCATAACGGAACCACTGCTGGACCCCCTGCAGTTTGCCTACGGAGCCAACAGGTCTGTAGATGATCAGGTTAACATGGCCCTGCACTTCACCCTCCAGCATCTGGACTCCCCAGGAACCTATGCCAGGATCCTGTTTGTGGACTTCAGCTCTGCGTTTAACACCATCATCCCAGCTCTGCTACAGGACAAGCTCTCCCAGCTCACTGTGCCTGACTCCACCTGCAGGTGGATCACAGACTTCCTGTCTGACAGGAAACAGCATGTGAAGCTGGGGAAAAATGTCTCTGACCCCCAGACCATCAGCACCAGTTCCCACCAAGGCTGCGTTCTTTCTCCTCTACTCTTCTCCCTGTACACCAATAGCTGCACCTTCAGTCACCAGTCCGTCAGACTACTGAAGTTCGCAGATGACACCTCCCTCATTGGGCTCATCTCTGGTGGAGACAGTGGTGGAGACAGTGAGGACATGGTCAGAGGACTGCTATGAGGCACTGCAGGGCATTTTTGAGGTGACTGACTGGAATGTACTCTCCACATGGAGAGGACATTGATGGGCTTACTTAGTGCATTACGGACTACATCAATTTCTGTGTGGACGGCATTGTCCCAGCAAGGACTGTGCATTGTTACCCAAACAGCACGCCTTAGGTAACTAAAGACATCAAAGCCATACTCAACCAGAAGAAGATGGCTTTCAGAGGTGGCAATAGGGAGGACCTGAGGGACATTCAGGCCATGTCCACACGTACCAAAACAATATTTTTTCCCCCCCTCTTCCTTGGCATCGTTTCAAGAATATTTGCATCCAAACAGATCCATTGTAAACAACTCAATACGCTGTAGTTCATATTCCAGGCCTGTAGGTGGCACTTGAAATTTACCAAAAGCCTGAGAAGAGACGGAGCATGCGCATAAAACTTGCACACTGTATACAAACAGACAGTAGAGGGAGGAACCGTACACAACAAAGGAAGACGAAAATGGCTAGATGGTTGTCCATAATCTTTTTTCGCTCAGCATAGTGGCAGAAGAGCATAATATTTAACGCTAATAGGCTCAATATCTTCTGTGGCACGAACACAAGCATGTAGTCCACCATTGTTGGTGTTGTTGTTATGAGACGTCGCTGGGTTAAAAGGTCGAAGGCTAGAGGTTGAGAGGTGGGGCAATGGCATCATCGATACGCAAAGTATGCAGATTTGCTGTCCACATGAGAATGCAGGGGCAGCGTTTTCTGATTTTCGGAGTTGATGGTACTGTGGCTAGGGCCAATGAGTTAAATCTGTTCTTCAACAGGTTTGATACTGCAGCCCAGCCTCCGGCTCTCCTCTTGATGGTCACCAACCACCACCGCTTCTGACCCCCCCCTCCTCCTCCTGATAGCACCTCATCCAACTTTGTGACCCCCTCACACCCATCCCCCACTCCTCACACCTCCTCTGGCTCCCATGCAACCTGCCCTCCTCTCAATATGGACTTCAACTCTCCCCCTCCTTGACCTGCACTGTTTATACCGCTTCATGTTAGGAGACAGCTGAGCAAACTCCACGCCGGTAAGGCTGCCCACACGTTCTCAGAGCCTGCGCCGAACAGCTCTGTGGAGTGCTTCATTGTGTCTTCAACATGAGCCTGAGCCTCCAGAGGGTTCCTGTGTTATGGAAGACATCCTGCCTTGTTCCAGTGTTAAAGATGAAGCAGCCCAATAGTTTCTCGGACTACCAACCGGTGGCACTGACGTCACATATCATGAAGACCCTGGAGAGACTCGTTCTGGAGCAGCTCAGGCCTATGGTCAGGCCGCACCTGGATCCCCTCCAGTTCGCCTACCAGCGCCGGATTGGAGTTGAGGATTGCATCATCTACCTGCTGAACCGTGTCTACGCCCACCTGGACAAGCCGGGGAGCACTGTGAGGGTCACGTTCTTTGACTTCTCCAGTGCTTTCAATACCATCAGGTCTGCTCTACTGGGTGACAAGCTGACAGTGATGCTGGTGGATCCCCCCCTTGTTTCCTGGATTGTGGATTACCTCACTGGCTGACCACAGTACTTACGCTTGCGGCACTGTGTGTCATATGCAGTGGTCAGCAACACCGGGGCCCAACAAGGGACTGTCCTTTTTCCTTTCCTATTCACCCTTTAGACCACGGACTTCAGCTATCAGACAGAGTCTTGCCATCTTCAGAGGTGTTCTGATGAGTCTGCTGTTGTTGGATGTATCAGCAAGGGTGAGGGTTCCATCCTGGGGCATAACGTGGACATTGTTGAACACTAAAAATATCTGGGGGTGTTCATCGACAATAAACTGGACTGGAATAAGAACACTAAAGTCCTCCACAAGAACATAACATCTGCTGGACTATGCTGAGGATATTTTATGAGTCTGTGGTGGCCAGTGCTGTTCTGTTTGCTGTTGTGTAATGGGGCAGCAGACTGAGAGTTGCAGATGCCAGCAGACTCAACAAGCTGATCAGGAAGGCCATTGACTTTGTGGGGTGGAGCTGGACACTTTAACAGCAGTGTCAGACAGGAGGATGCTGTCGAAGTTGTGGAGGATACTGCATTATGGCTCTTACCCTCTCCACAATGCTCTGGTCAAACAGAGGAGCACCTTCAGCCAGAGACTAATTGCTCCTTAATGCACCATTGAGTGTCACAGGAAGTCATTCCTACTTGTGGCCATTAATCTGTACAACTCCTCCCTCTGATGATCAGACTCATTTGGCTATTTATATATTTATAAAAAATCAAAACAAATGAAACTCTAATTATTACTCATTTTCATGTCAGCTGTAGCTCAGTGGGTAGAGCTGGTTGACTGGTGATCAGAAGATCACTGGTTCGAATCCCGGCTCCCCAGGGCGGGACTGAGCTACATGTCGAAGTATCCTTGAGCAAGATACTGAACCCCAAAGTTGCTCCTGATGTGCAGTTGGCACCTTGTGTGAAGGCAGCCACTGCCATCAGTAAGGGTCCTGCGATGAGCTGGTGACTCATTCAGGGTGAACCCTGGCCTACGCCCATAGAATGAAACTGGATTTGGCCCCAGTAAGCCCCGCAACCCCTTAGGGGGGAAAAGCGGCAACATCCCGCGACCCTCACGGATAAGCAGAAAAGAAAACGGAACGGAATGTCATTTATAACGCTAACTATTTAACTGAATATTGTATTGTATATATTTCCAGATTGTCTACTTTATCATGATATTATTTTATTTCATTGTCCATTTCACGGTTTTATTTACATCTTTACATTTAGTTCTTGTTTCCACTCCTGCTGTATTTCTATTCTACTTTGCATGGAGCATCTGGAACAAAAACAATCCCCCCCCCCGAGGATTAATAAAGTATCCTGATTCTGATTCTGATTGACTGAAATAAGTATAGTGAAATGAGTCATTTTTGCCCAAAAATAATTTATCCATTCGGTCATGACATGAAACTTGGCATCAGTGACGTACAATGACGCTTCATCTAGTGTAACCTCTGTACTTTTGTTCCCTAAGTCTGTGAACGCTGGATCGTTATACCTTCACTGGAGGTTGTTGGTGATGTCACTGACAGTTCTTTTTAGGGTTTTTCTTTACAGCTCTCACAATGTTCTGTCATACACTTCTGATTTTTCCTTGGTCTACCAGTTCAACATCTGTTTTTATGAGTACACCAGTGGTTTCTTTCTTCTATGGCCAATGTTTGTGCAATAACTCCAAATGATTTTCCATCTTCTCTCAGCTTCAAATTTGCTTGCTTTTCTCCCATAGAAAGCTCTCTGGTCTTCATGTTAGTTACACATGTGTATCTATTAATGCAGTCTGCAAAGGCAAAACCTGAAGCTGAAACTGAGCGCAGAGTGCACTGAGTGCTATTTATTGTTTGAATAATCAATGTAATAAGACACACCGGAGCACCAAAAAGCACCTGTTAGTCATATTTCTGCTCACTTGAAAAATGTGTTGGTTCAAACAAAAGTTAATATCTTTAATGTTTTATAACAGATCTAAATGTAAAGTCCTGGAAATGAATGCTGACATACTCACTGTCCATATTCATCTTTTGGTGTCCAACCGAAATGTTTTTGGTGTACAGCAAAAATAAAGGCTGTTCCAATAGTTTTGGAGGGGACTGTAAACCAGGTTTTACCGCTAAGAAACTAACTGTGTTAATACAAGCACCAGATTCAGCTGATCAGCAGGAATACCCAAGAGCACTAGCAAGAAGCAGTGCAAGAAAAGGCAGCACGGGGGCAGGAAGAGGACACGTGAGAGTCAGCGCCAGTTGAGTTAATAATGCAACAAAATACTAGTGCAATGCAAGAAGTGAACCCAGTGTTGCATGAAGAAATGGCACAAAAAAACAAGAGGAAAATCGAAATGGCCAAAAGGGGGCACCTATGCTGTGATGTGAAGACTGAGATTAAGGCACGTGGAGGCCAGAGACAAAACAGAAGAATTCACCAATTCACACATTCATACTGTGGTGGCTCAGGCTGACATGCAAGGTATCATCTGCACATCAGGAGCAATTTGGGGTTCAGCTCAAGCACACTTCAACATGCAGCTCAGCTTAGCCAGGGGAGCTGGGATTCGAACCAACGACCTTTGGATCACTAGACAGCACGCCCTACCCCCTGAGCTACAGCCGCCGCAGGAACACTAATGTTTATTATTATCAGGAAAAAGGGTAGGAGATGGATGCTGAGCCAGAAAGAAGAGATTACAATGAACTGTGCAAGAGGGGTAAAACCCACTAGCTGAATAGATGAGCACACCCAAATCAGCATCATGGGACAGGTTTGAACAGTTTTCCCAGAGACATGACAAGTCAACAACAGGGATGAAAACTGGTCTCAGGGTAATAGTGTAAGAGCTGAGAAGAACCAATCCATGATAAAAAGGAAGAGCATCTGAGAGAAAAGGCTCTGGTATTGTGTCAGCATCAAGAAGAGACGATGTCTTACTAATTTGAGGCATTATATCAGTAAATGTTTATGCTTAGTCTTAATTTACTCCAATACTTATTATTGCTGGCCAGTCACTCCCAAAGAATATACTAAGGGGCGACCACTCTTTAACAAAATTCTCAAGGGTTGTTTGCAGTACATGAGATAATCGTTCATATGGAAGAAGTGACAGTAATTTATCATACCATATAGATATTGTAGGAGGATGTACATCAAGCCAAACCTGCAGTATCGCAAGGCGTGCAGCATACAACATGATATTTAACAATTTTACCTTTTGACCAGACAAGGAAAAGGAAAAGGGGCTGATACCAAAAATACACTGTTTAGGATCCATTACTATTTTGATGCCAAGGAGGTTCTCTATCTCTGTTTGAACAGTAGACCAGAATTGTTTAATCAATGGACATGACCATATTAAATGACAGTACGTGCCTAGTTGTTTTTGATATTTCCTGCATGCTGCGGTGCTTGAGTTGTCATATTTTCTTCATATGTCAGGCGTCACATGTTTTTTGACTATCTTAAATTGTGTTTCATGTGATTTGTCAGATCTAGTAATTCTCTTGGCATTACACACAACTTTACACCAGGTCTGGTCATCTAGGTGAATACCCAAGTCTTTTTCCCAGCTATCTTTTATATTCATTGTAGTCTTATCATTCACAAGCAACTGGTCATATATATATATAGGTCACCACTTTCTTATTAATAGTTGCTGCTTTTGTGATAAGACTATCAAGAATAGTATGCTTTCTGCCACTTTTGTAATATGGAATAGAGTTTAAGTATTTGTAAGTAACAGTAAAAGTGTGTTCAAGAGAGATTGAACTTTTCCTGTGTAGTTGCTGAAAAGACTTCAGTGCATCACCCAGATGCATAGAAAGATTATCATTTTTTGTGATACCAGCAGCCTTCCAATCTCTGAACGCCCCATCTACACAAGTATATTCAAAGTCAGGGTTATTTGCAATGGGTGCTAAAAATGAGTATTGACTAAGTCCAAAATGTTTACGTATGCTGTTCAAAGACTTGCATATATTTGTAGCTATAAGATTATTCTTCATTTTAATTTGTAACTTCCTCGAACATACAAAAGGAAGGTCTGACATTGAAACATTATCTAGACCTATACTTTCCAGATCTGTAAAGGAAAACTCTGCCTTTTACACAGTCTGCGACAAATCTCAGTTGTGAGGCCCAGTGATAATAAATAAGATTAGGTAAGGCTAACCCACCCTTTCTTATAGGAGATTGGAGCTTTTGTAATTTCATCCTGGGACGCTTATTTTTCCAGACAAATCTACGAAATGCGCTATTTATTAATTTAAACAACTTTAATGGGATACAGGTAGGTAGCATCTGAATTGGATACAATAGGCGTGGCAAAACATTGATTTTGATAATTGCAATCCGGCCTAATAAAGACACTGGTAAATTCATCCATCTTTGAAGGTCCGATTTGATTTTAGTAACTACAGGTAAAAAATTATATTTAGTTAAATCAGAGAGCTTAGCTGGAAAAAAAAATGCCAAGATATTTAACCCTTTGTAGGTCACCTTAAAAGGCAAGTATTCTGAAACATCCCCACTGCTGATTTTACCAAGAGGTAAGGCCATGGACTAATCATAATTTATCTTATATCAAGAAAAGGCACAACATTCATCAACTAGATTAATTAAAGCTGGAATAGATTTAGATGGATCCTTCATTACATCAAAGAAGATTGTCTGCGTGTAATGAAATTTTTGGTCACTGACTCTTATAGGTTCAGCTAAAGGCTCGATTATCAAAGCAAAAAGTAAAGGAGACAGGGGACAGCCTTGTTTTGTGCCTCTCTCTAAGGAAAATATCTGTGAAGTCAAACCATTAACAGATACAGCAGCTTTTGGAGATGCATACAGCAATTTGACCCAATCAATAAAAATACACCAAAAGAAAATTCATTCATTCATTCAAGTGTTCTGAACAAATAATTCCATTCTACTCTGTCAAAAGCTTTTTCGGCATCGAGTGTAACTATTACTGCATTATTCTTATTAAATCTTGCATACTGCATGATGCCGAGTAGTCGTTGAATATTTGAGTATGAATGGCAATTTCGAACAAAACCAGTTTGATCTGTGGCCACTAACTTAGGCAACACTGAATTGAGACGTGGTGCCAAAATGTTGGCCAGTATTTTAGAATCTATATTTTGTGGCCAACTGCATTGTTTTAGGTACTTGCCCAGCCTGTAAAGAGTGCTGGAACATGCTAGTTAATAAAGGTCCAAAAATTGATTTAAAAGTCTGGTATACTTCAGATGGAAAGCCATCTGGGCCACATGCCTTCCCATTTTTTAAATTAGTAATAGCTCTCTCAATCTCTTCAGATGTAATTTCAGAATCGAGCAGATTACTATCAAGTTTTTGAAAGAAAATATTCATGCCATCCTCTTTTCCTAAATGTCCTGATTTATATAGTGAACAAAAACAAATCCTTAAAAACATTTGAAATTTCAGAGAATGTATATACTAATTTATCATTTTTATCTTTCAATTTTGAGATTGCATTGCTAGGTTTTTTGTTATTAATTAAATTAGCTAAATCAGGGGTTCTCAACCTTTTGCAAGCTGGGCCCCCCCAAAGCTGGTTCATTGCAGTTGGGGCCCCCCCCTCCTCCTCTACCCCCCCTCCCCCTCTACTACCCCCGACCCCCCTCCACACACACACACACACACACCGCCGTCAGGGGCCCATGAAGGAAGAAGAAGAAAAATCAAAACAAAAACAGCTGTCCAGAATTGCCACAGGCCCTGTTTTTGTGAATGAAATATCAGGGGGCGGGTCGGTAAGGTGACGCTGAGTGGCCTTGATGCCTGTCAGTCACCTCTCTGCTGTGTCTGCAGCTGAGCACTGTGCTGCATGTCTCTCTCCCCGGCCGGGAGAGTTATTATACCGTAAAATACCAAATAATAGTCGGGGCATTTATTTGTTTCAATCACTGAACAGACCAGGCATTTTTTTTTGGGACAGGCATTTAATTCCTTCCTCTCACAAATCCGGAATGAAAATGTCACAAACTTCTCCAGCTTCTCGGTGAATTCTCTGGCATCCTTCTGCAAGTGAAGTTGTTGCAGCGGAGGAAACGATTCAGCCAACCAGCACTCGCTGCAAACCCCTCATCTCTGCTGTCACTCACGGTGGCGGACATTTATTTTGCCCTGATCATTTTGCGGGACACTCTCTCGTGGTGTGCCCGTTTGCTGATAACTCATCCCCGCATGTTTATCTCAGGCTCCTCGCTAGCCTTCTTCCTCCCTCCAGCAGGCAGCCTGGCCCTGCTGCTGTCCTCCTCGGACAGACGCTGAAGCTCAGGATGATTTTTTCGCCCATCTCTCACTCTCTTGGGGCCGACAGAGAAACATCTAGCCGGCACTCCCGAGTTTTCCTCTGCATATTTTACGACAGAAAGTTTGAATTTCAAGTCGTACTTTTTATTTTTTGCTGCACCGGAGCCATGGCGATCATTAATGTGATGCTGACTGACAGGAAGCAAGCACAATATGTGAAGAAGGCGAAGAAGAAAAACGTGCAGTGCAGTGGTCACGTCTTCTTTCTTGATTTAAAAAAATAAATGAATTAGACCCGGCATTTATTTGGTTATTTATCAAAATATACACCTGCACTCTGCGTTTAAAGGGACCCTGCGGTTAATTGAAACCCGGCTATTATTTGGTAATATAAGGTACATTTACACCCCGCTCTGTAAGCCTGGGCTGGGACGGCGGCGGCCATGCGCAGCCTGGACGCGGAGTGCTGTGTGTCTCCTCTCTGCTCTGACTGCAGGCTGCACTGCTGCGCGAGGCTACTGAGAGACTGACCGCCTGTGAGTGCTTTTGTTCGCGGGAGGGACTCACGGCAGCACCCGCTGCTCGTCGAGCACAGTAACTGCATGCAGTGATACGTGCTTTCAAGTCAGAGTCTCCAAACACCACAAAAGTTTCCAGTAACACCAGTAAAAGATAGATTTGTCGGTAGACGCTTTTGACATAAAAATCGCCAGAGGGATGATTTGTTTGTGTTTAATAGTCCAACCACTTGCATGTGGACATGGGGGGATTTTTCGTGATTTTTATTTTTATTTATTTGTAAGAATTCCGAAAGTTTAATTTTTGCCATGCAACAAAATTCTGGGTCTGACAATATTGACCTAGTACACTGCCAGGAATGTTGATGTTTTTGTGACTTAGTAATACACTGAAAAAAAATTGGAGTGCCATTTACTTAAAAAAAAGCTAGGCAAGTTTTTCCACGCAGAAAGTGCTTGTAATCTTTACTCAGGCTATTTCTAAGTAATATTTACTTACTAGAACCACTTATTTTTCATGAAAAATACGCAAGTAAATTGCACTGGCAATACTCACCTATAGATTGTAACTTTCACTCAGATTACCATTGCATCTAATTACAAAACCCAAGTAAACGTTGCTGAGGTTTCAGCATGTTTCTTACTCATCTTTTCCTTGTTATATTCTATGTAATTATTAAGTAATATTTATTATGAATGTATTAGCTAATATTAATTGAATTAAATAAATATTTTTACTATTCTATTAAATAATAATTCAATATTTTCCAAAAAAAAATATTTGCAGCTTAAGGGATGTTTGAAACACTTTTATTTAACATTTGAAATGGCATATATATAAACATTATAACCACAAACGCATGGCCATAGAAATTCTTGCCATCAAATTTCAAAACAGTACATACTGTATATACAGAGTACATACATCAAGCGAGGTAAGAGACCGTTATAAAGCTCAAAAGTAAAGCAGTGTAGAATTTGAACAATTAAATGCGGAATGACAAAGCACCAACTGACTTTAGGACTGATATTCCAGCATACAAACAAACAGTGTTACAGTTTACTTTTCACTTCCAATTCTGTAATTCCAATTAGGCTCCATTACAATCTTCAAAAGATTGAGCACAGTGTTCATTGAGTTTCAACCAATCAGATAGCTGGCGTTAGCAGGGGGAAAAAACATGCTATTCAAAAACTCAGCCTGCACTGTCCCCTTTCTTCTAATCAACTTTCAGAACAGTAAAGAATACATACATCAACTCTGTCCATTTACAGTTGCAATCAGTACCTTTGCGGACATTCTCAAGATGTTCAGGACAAAAAGAACTTGTATAAAACTGACCAACACATGAAATCACTGACACAAAATATAAACAAATTGTTTGTGCTGGACAAAAGCACAACTAACACTGGAATACTCACGCTAAAAGCTTCTTGTGGAGAGAGTGGACCTTTGCTGACATTTTAAGGATGTCAAGCTCCAGAAACAGCTTCTGAAATACTTCAAACGTATATTTCAGTTTCAGTGGGTAACTTAAGTTGACAGCATAGATGACACCCATGAGCAGGAGGCAAGCGTTTGTCACACTTCCGCAGTCCTCCAGAACTTCTGTCCCCTCAATGACGACTGACACGTACACGGGATCTTGGTTTTCCTGTGCCACATTGGGATGGATCACAGTGATCTTCATCATGTGATTGCTGCAGTCCTCTTTCACTGCTTCTTGGCTGACGTCCTGTGAAAACAAATAAGCCACTATCAGGATGTATACTCAATTTAGTGTTCATTAAATCATTACTAATTTGATCTTACCTTGTGTCAGCCGTAGAGTCCAAATTAGCAGTCAGAATGTTCTGTAAAAAAAAGAAAGAAAAAAAATGGTTATCTATATGCTTTCCACCTAATTTCTAATAACTCAAGGATGATTGATATTTCATTTTTGAAATTTACATATATATTACAAATTGTGTGTACACTATTTTGTAATATTACCTGTATGGCCAGGTGTCTTGTTTTTGTAGTCCAACGTAGTTGCTACTGTGCAAACAAAGGCTGATGGTCCTCATGCTCTTAACCCTCAATTGAGGACGGTAAAAGACTGTTGTGACTTCCTGTTCAAGTCTAAAGGGAAAACAGAAATATAATGACAAGAAGCAGTGACTCACTTTAGATAATGCTATGGTGACAATTTCATCAAACAACAAAAAGTTATACTTTCTATATAATAAGTACATAACTAATAACATAACCTGCTGGTTAGACCGGGGTAACTGCTGGTGTACGTGATGTGACATTATTGTTATACTACAGTTTACAAAGGGAAAATTATTGAAAGCAGTTCATAATAAATTTAACAAGAATAAGCTAAAACAGTTCTCCAAATTGATAGTATAGACGGCAGAAATCAATACTCTACCAAGTAGGGGTGCACGATAATTATCGGGCCGATAACTGGAAATTATTACGTCATTCCGATAAGTCCGATATCATGACGAATAGCCCCGATAACATATTTTTGTCAGCACGGCTCCAACTATCAGACTCGAACGGCCTGCAGTGAATGCTGCGTTCAAGTGACGTTGGCATAATCAGAAAAACTCTTTGTGACTGGGAACATTCAAGAATACCTCCTCATGTCAGAAAATAAATCGTTAACTCGGTCATAATTTTAGTAGTTGCTGACTTGAATTGATATCCACAGTGTTTTCCACATGTTACACATAAATAATAGAAAATGAACTTTAAAAGGCCGAAAGAACGACTAGCAAGCGTGGAAACGGGGAATTTCCGTCACACCATGAATGCAGCACAGCGTGCTTACGTTTAAAGCGGCACTATGCAACTTTCGGGGGAGGCGATCGCTCCCTGTTTACATCTGGAAGTCTCGCGCGAACGAGAAGAACGAACTGCTTTTTCGTAAAGCGCGAACGTTCTTCTCGTTCGCACGAGACTTCCAGATGTAAACAGGGAACGATCGCCTCCCCCGAAATATCCCCTCTTTCAAAGGCTGTAATAGGGGCTAGATGTCTTAATGTTGCAATTTGCAGACGGACCCTGAACACCTGACTCACAGCCACCTACGCACAGACCAATACATTCCTCCAGCACAGTTATGGCTCCCACAGAGTCAGAGTCTGAACATTCACGCAAGTTCACGCCAGCAAAGTTAGCTAGCTAGTTAGCTAGCTAGCTAGCTAGCAGGAAAATGCACTATGTGCGAGCGCCGCAGCCGCCTGCTTTCAGTGCGGAGAAACTAACTGAAGTAGGTGAGCCAACAGGAATATACAACGTTTGTTTCGCTTACAACTTACATTCATGGTTCCATATTCACCTTCTTCCCGTCTCAGTCAACAAAGTCGCCAACCAAATGTGGTCCATGGAGGTTACGTGTCTGACGAAAGACCGCTCAAATGTGTGGGGAGGGGCTTTGACGTCATGCTCCGAATGCAGAGGAGGTTGCCAGATTCACTGATGTCACTCAATTACATTTTACTTGGAAATATCAACTAATTAAGCCAATGAACTGGTCTAGTGAATATTACTTGGATCGAAGGATTCAATTTACATACAAAACTGAGGACACATAATTACAAACAATCACCAAGTAATGCACTACATGAAAACTGCTATTTTAAAGTAAAAGCACTGAATTCATATATTTTTGTAGAATTTATATAGACAATTGAAATGATAATTACAGGGCCAAAAAATCATTTTTTTCAGTGTAGAAATCTCGATTGTAATCGGGGCATGATCCAATATATGAATGTTCCCAATACTGCTACTTGATACAAGCTCTGTAGATACTTTAGATGCCAAAAAGAAATCAATTCTAGAATATGTTTTAGAGAAAAAATGTGTAATCTTTATCATATGGGTGCATAATCCTCCATATATCTATAACATCCACCTCATCCAACATTTGATACAGAGCTCGTTGTCTAGAATTCGTCTTAGTTATGTTCAGACCTGGGTTCCTATCTAATGTATTGTCCATTACACAGTTCCAATCACCACCCAAAATCATAAATGAACAGCTATATTTAAGCAATAAATCAGTCATATTAGTAAAGATGGATGGATGTAAATCAGGAGCCGCATATACATTAAGAATTCTTCACCAATGATATTGAAGACAACACTGTTAGCGGATTACTCATCATTGACATCAGTGACCACTTGCCAGTCTTCACAGTTTACGATGGTGAATTTAAAGGAAATTAGACAGATGAAAAGAAAACATATAGACGGCTGAGGACAGATAAAACTATGGAGGCACTGAGAAATGACCTATGTGCACAAAAGTGGGATGCTGTGTATAAGGAAAGTGATATTGATAAGGCATACAACATATTTTTAAGCATATTTACATCATTATATGATAAAAATTGTCCTATTAAACAATATAGTAGGAAACATAAATACTCAGATCGACCATGGATCACTAAGGGGTTACAGAATGCCTGTAAAAAGAAAAATACACTCTATAGAGAATTTATAAAAGAAAGAACTAAAGAGGCTGAAAATAAATACAAAAAATATAAAAATAAATTAATCAGTATTTTAAGGAAAAGTAAAAAGGAATACTATCATGAGATATTAAATAAAAATAAAAGAAATATTAACGGAATATGGGATATACTAAACAGCATTATCAAAAATGGCTCTAGACAATGCTACCCTCAGTATTTCATAGATAATGATATCAGAAAGGAAAACATGGAGGATATAGTGAATAGCTTTAACCAGTTCTTTGTGAGTGTTGGACCAAACCTGGCTGAAATTCCTGATCTCCCGTCATCACAGGATTGGAATGATAATCTTATAGATAGAAACACTAACTCAATGTTCCTCACAGCAGTGGAAGAGAAAGAAACAATTGATATTGTAAATAAATGTAAAGATAAAACATCTACTGATGGCAATAACATTGATATGAAAATTGTGAAAAAGGTCATTGAGGGGATTTCAGAACCGCTAACTTTCATCTGTAATTTATCATTCCAAACTGGCAAATTTCCAAGCAAAATGAAAATGGCTAAAGTTGTACCGCTGTATAAATCTGGAGATAGACACCAATTCACAAATTACAGACCCGTCTCATTACTACCACAATTTTCAAAAATTCTAGAAAAAGTATTCAATAATCGATTAGACAAATTCATAGTCAAACATAAATTACTCACTGACAATCAGTACGGATTCAGACCAAACAGTTCAACATCACTGGCATTAATGGAATCATTAGAAGTTATCACTAATGCCATAGAAAATAAACAATATGCAATTGGAATATTCATTGATCTTAAGAAAGCCTTTGACACAATCAATCATGACATATTAATCAATAAACTGGAACGGTACGGGATCAGGGGGATAGTTTTACACAGGGTTGAGAGTTATTTAAAGGGCCGGAGTCAATTTGTGAAGTTGGGAGACTATAGCTCATCGTGCTTGGACATTGCCTGTGGCGTCCCCCAGGGGTCAGTGCTGGGTCCCAAACTGTTTATTCTATATATAAATGATATATGTAACGTCTCAAATATATTTAAATTGGTACTATTTGCTGACGACACAAACATGTTTTGCTCAGGGAAGAATTTACAGGAGCTTCTGGGGTGTATCATTGAAGAGATGTGCAAATTAAAAAGGTGGTTTGATAGAAACAAATTATCTTTAAATTTAAACAAAACCAAATTCATGTTATTTGGGAACTGTAAAATGAAAGCTCAAGCAATAATACAGATAGACGGGGTGGACATTGCAAGGGTACATGAATATACATTTCTGGGTGTAATTATGGACGAAAAAATAACATGGAAACCTCACATAAAGCATGTTCGAAGCAAACTGTCACGGAGCATCTCAGTACTAAGTAAGGCAAAACACTTTCTGGACCACAAATCACTCCACATTCTTTACAATTCACTGATATTACCGTATTTGAGTTACTGTGCAGAGATTTGGGGCAATACTTATAAACCTACACTACAACCACTGTCGATTCTGCAAAAAAGAGCAATCAGGATAATTCATAACACTGGTTACAGAGAACACACTAACCCCTTATTCTCAAAATCAAAAATACTGAAACTCACTGATCTGGTACACTTCCAAACAGCACAAATCATGTATAGAGCAACAAACAACATATTACCAGTAAATATTCAAGCATGTTTTTTTCTGAGAGAAGGGGGATATAATCTGAGGGGGGAACTGAATCTAAAACATCTGTAAGCACGCTCAACTTTAAAAACCTTTTGCATTTCAATATGTGGAGTGAAACTGTGGAACAGACTAGCGGAGGAGCTCAGACACTGTCCAACCATGAGCAAATTCAAACAGCGGTACAAACAGATGGTATTTACAAGGTACAGGGAAGAAGAGGGGTATGACAAACACTAGGGTTCTCACATTTTGCCATATTTGTCATTTATTTTATTTTTACACAAGCAGTTATTGTGTTGTTTGTTGGTGATTGTTTGTTTTTGTTGAGAGTATTAAAAAAAACAGGATACACAGGAAGTAAGATAACCTATAGTACTAGGTACTAAGTGGAGAAGGGGTAGGAATTAATAAGCTAATGCTTCTTCCTACTCCTTTTCAAACATACAAAGGGTTTTAATGACTAGTGCTTCAAGTGTAACATATTTTTCACATGTTTGAAATAAAGCATTAATTAATTCATTCATAGTAATTTTTTCACCATATAAGGATCCATGAATCAACACATAGCATCCATTTGAGTCAGCCTCAAAGTGATCAATGCTGAGCGGTAATGTTTTATGTATTAGTATTGCCACTCCTTTACTTTTACTATTAAGGGAGGATAAATACACTTTTCCTACCCAATCTTTTTTAAGCTTTTTATGTTCCTCATCTATTAGGTGGGTCTCTTGTAGCATTGCAACAGAAGCATTTTCTTTCCTAAAAAAGGATAATAACCTATTTCGCTTAACTGGATTTTGACAGCCCTTAATATTCAGGGAGCAAATTTTAATAGAAGATTGAGACATTATCATGGCATACTGAATGACAAATATTCGTTTGACCAACAGGCCTTTTGTAGACCATCTGGTACCAGTGATCCCAGGATGGATCTCCCCACAATAGAAAAGAAAGAAATGAACAAAAACGAAAGAAACAAACAAACAACAAACAAAATTTGGCCAAATACCAATGTAATACTGATATTAGCCATCACCTATCCTAAATAAGACTGGGTGTGTCTGCCATTCAAGCATAATATAAGTTCAGTCTACACGTAATCTTTCATGTTCATATTTGTTAGCTCAACAGTGGAGGAGAGAAAAAGGAAGAAACAAAACAAAAACAAAACAATAAATATGTAGGAGTAATGTCATTCATGTCTTCAACAACTTAGCTTGCAAACACTTAAAGAGAAGAGAAAAAGAAAATAGCCTACTTGTATCTGGATTCATTCTAAACAAATGAAAATTAGAATCAGAAAAATCAAACACATGGATTAATAGGAGAATAAAACAATGTATTTCTTGTTTGTTTGCTCTTATGGCAGCAGTCCATCCACCATTGTAATGAGATTAATCCTTTCTCTCTCAGTCAATTCATCGGGGATTCTCCACCAACTTCCAGATCATTGAGAAAAGCCTGAGCCTCGGTAGGCGATTGAAAACTCATCTTAGAGCCCTTGTACTTGACAGAGAGTGTAGCAGGAAAGTGCATAGCATACCTTATGCCAGCAACCTGAAGTTTCTTTTTCACTGGAGTGAATAGTTTACGCTTCCTCTGAACAGCCACGCTGAAGTCAGGGTAAATAGAAATCCTTCTCCCATTGAAAAAAAGTTCTCCTCGTTCCAGGGGGAAAGGTCATCACTTTGATTTTCTGTTGATAGCTCCCAAACTTCACGATGATAGATCTTATTCTTGATGATTTTGGTGTAGAAATGAGGTGCGCAATTTGCAATGGGGAATCAACCTGTATATCCCGGCCCAGGATCTTGGGCAAAATGCGGCGTAGGAACGCCACTGTGTCCTTCTTCTCTTCGCCCTCCAACACGCCATATATCAGCAGATTGGACAGTCGGCTTTTATTTTCCAGGTAATCCACCGTAGTTTCCAATACCTCCACTGATTTGAGGAGCCTGGTGATCTTCGTGTCAGCGTCCGCAACATTATCCTCAGTGGCACTCACTCTGGTTTGGACTTCGGCAATTTGTTCATTTAGTGCATTCATTGAGGAATGTATTTGAGCCATTTGTCTATCAATATTCGTCAGACTGAGCAAGAGTTCTTTTTTACTTTCAGTCATCGCTTCCCATGAAGTTTGTAAAGTGATATTACCCTCAGCCATTGTAGTGCGAGGCAGTCCAGCCAGGTGCAAACATTCATTGTTACTGGCGTGGGTTTTTCAGGTCGTAATATCGGGCTCAAAAATAGTCTTATTTGTCCCGTTATGACATTGACAGGTGAATCCACAGGTTAGATCACATATATTTCAATACTTAACGTGTTCAGCTCATATTATTAATGTAGAAGTTATTAGTGGGCAGACTAACCCGGCACAACCTATTTGCACACGTCTGCCTCAGCGGCCGCCATCTTTCTATTGAAAGCCTCATGTTTTATCATTTAAGACAGACACAGTTCTTTAGCTCTTCTAATGTTCGGATCCACACCACTGACACTGGTCATCTTTTAGCCATCAGTGATGAATTATTTTTTTTCTTAGTGAAGCACAGGAAGATGCTTTAGTGTTGGCACATGCAAAACAAACCTATATCGATGCATATTTTGTGGTGTGGTCTCAGTTTTTAGTTATTCAATCTTACTGTTACGATTGACCCCAGGTTGTGTTACAACATACCCTGGTAGTGGGGTAGGTTGTAACAATGGCACCCCTTGCATTTGACATCAAATAATGAATTGTGTGATATAGTTGGAGAAGTGAACAACATTGCTATTTGTAGTAGACAAACAAGGGTACTTTGCGTCAAAATTTGAGTGCCCTACCGCAAACATTCTGTAAGTTGTAGAAGCTGAGACAAAAAGTGTTACAACCATCCCAGGTCTCCCCTATGCTCTCCTAACCACTTTGTCATCACTCATTTAGCCCAAGACAGAGCAGACGAGGAGGGTACACTTGAGGTTCTACTGCTTTTCTTCTTTAGTAAAATAAAAGTAGCCAGGAATTGTTTTTGGCAATAAAAAAAATGACTATCTGCCATTGCACTTTGCCATATTGCACCTTTTTATTATTGCACCTCAGTAAAATACCTCAAAATTGAATCAAAATCTGGCCCACTGTGAATATTCTATTCTGTATAATGTATATGCCCACTGTCTGTCTTTATATGTTGTGTTTATTTGTTTATATCTGGGTACATTATTATGTTTATCTTGTGTGTTAAAATACTACTTGCACATTTGGAGTATGGGGAAATGCAATTTCGATCTTCTGTGTAATTACTTGCACTAATTGCATGGTCTGATTGACATTAAAGTTCACTTTGACTTTGACTCTGACTATTGCATAACAATACAGCAGCCAATAGCAATCTGCCCCTCTATCTGGTCGTGCAGCGCAGGACTAACAGCGTGCCAAGGGGGCTGTGGCACAGGGAACAGCCAGAGAACAGGCACCCGGCTGCTCTCCTTGTCATGCTGATGACCAGGGCCACAAAAATCTCACTGACATGTCACTTGTTCTTATTTCTTAACTTTATGTTCAATTGTTGTCCGGTATTAATGGGCTG
Organism: Sparus aurata; assembly: GCF_900880675.1. Lineage (NCBI taxonomy): Eukaryota > Metazoa > Chordata > Actinopteri > Spariformes > Sparidae > Sparus > Sparus aurata. The sequence continues at coordinate 1,994,698 of NC_044195.1, read as the reverse complement.
ATGTTGTGTTGTCAACCAACAGCGGAGCTGATGCAGTAAATTGTGAGCTGATTGGTTTCCCCGGCTGTTAAACACACCAATGGGCTGTCGCAGCTGCAGTGTCTATGGGGCAAAAAGAGGTTCCAGAAAAGAGAATGATGTGTCAATCTGAAGAGGTCAGAGTGTTACAACAGCTCAAATCCCAGTGAAAAACATAACCAGAGTTTATGTGAGTTAACAGTTTGAGTGAGGCATAGAGAACGCAAACAACCAAGTCAAGCAATCAGAGGCAGAGTAGGGCAGGTCTATCTTCTTGAGCAGTATCATGTGCCCGCTGCTGTTCGAACAGAACAATACATGACAAGGAGAGAAAACAGAATGCAGGTAGGGAGGATCATAGTCCATAGCAGAATTTTGTTGCAACATCACGAAATCTAGCATATTGATTGATATACTGAATTCGTCCCAGGAACATCAACCTCAGCAGGAGAGACAACAAAACCCACAGTTCCACCTAAACCAGGACCTAGCCATGGCTAGGCATCTGTGATGGATCCCTCCTGCCTATGTGGCACAGTCACTTAAGGATACCGTGCAGGAGTACATCACAGAGGAACTGGTTAACCCAGCCTTATACGGTGGGGAGATTCCTCGCTTTGACTCCATCTTTGATTCAGCTGATGAGGATCCTCTACCACCATCATCCACTCAGCTTGCACCACCAGTGCAGCCTCCACCCCCTGGTGACTCTATATCCCAGGATAAGGCTCTTGAAGACTTCATCAGTGCTCTTCCAGTCAATGTTACAGACAGCTTGTTCAACGAGAAACCACCAGAGTACCTTGAGTGACACTAAAGGATCTCTGTCATCTGGCATGATACACAGCCACCAATTCACCCTGGACACCACCCTCTTTGAAGAACACCTATTAATGGACTTTATTAATGGAACATATTATTGGACACTATTATTAGATTCCTTTATTCCATATACTTTTAAATCACATAGCCACTACTTGAAGGAGAAGAGTGACAGCACTCTGTCAAGACATGATCCACGATTCGAATGCTCCACATGGAGAAGGTTAGGATTGGTACTGATTCAAAAGAAAAGTGCTGTATCTGATTTATGGACTGATAGCAGAAATTACCAAATGCGAATATACCTGGCGATCACACTACATGTATTTTATGCACAAACGGCCTACTTATACTGCAAGGATATATGTCACTGTTGCAGAGACCCCACCTAATATTACCTAGTATTGCAGAAGACACAGGTGGAGCTAACCCCTGTGTACAAGGTTGCTACAATTAGAGATGGTAATGGAAGTACAGGGGTTCACCCAAGACATATCACCATGATTGCTACTGGGACTGGAAAATGCTGAGTTAATCACAGAATCCAAAGAATGTCCTCCTACAAATTGGAGTCTGGCCCTAAAATGCATTAGAGGTCATTGGATGTTCCATAAATTCTATTCCATAAGTTAAATAGCCTGGCAAATGGAGGAAAAGCTCCTCACCAAAATTGACTTCTTTTTCCATAAATAATGATCAAACATGTAAACCCTAATGAATTTCAACCATGATTTATAATCTGTGTTACTGGCTTGCTATACTCATGACTTAAGTGTCACAAAAAAAGCTATTAGATCTTGAGTATATCCCTGTCCAGGAGGCGTTGGACCAGCTCTCTGTTATAAAGGGTAAGTTCCCTAAACCTACAAGGTATTACTTTAAAAAGGGATATAAATAGGGACTGCTTAAACTGGTTGCGAGGACAGTCGCTTAGCTTCTTACTGCCTACATCCGAACATCTACCCTGCTTCCTCTGGCTTGGTATCTGACACGAATAGCCCCTTGAGCCAGATACGGCCACCAGCCATGCCCGTTAGCGACAACTCTGCTTTATATGTTCTGTACACTTGTTAAGGTGCTAGGTTTAATTTTTTAGGGCCTTTTGGTAATAACTAAGGGACTGTTACAATTGGTTGGGCAAGAGTAGCCTTTGAACCTTTAAAGATATTGGGACACCTTTTTCCTACGTTTTACTTCCATCAAAGAGACATAAAACCAGTGTCCACTACTTCTACTTTAACTACAATTGAAGTTTTATTACAAAGTTTTGGCAAGGCCAAAGCAAACAGCTCAATAACTATCAATCACTATCAAGTATACCTATTGATAAAAATCACAATTCAGTAAATAAAAGATTAATCTCAAAGAGCTGAGAATGGTTAAAATACTTAGATGTAGGTGAGATTGAGATGGTCAGGCCGTTGAGCTTTATAAACCTTCCCTTCTTGCTGAGTCCAACTCCATGCCAGCAGATTGAACAAAAGAACTCCAATGTCCAAATTATTATCCACAGTTGTTCGGTAAAAATGGGTAATCGTCCTTGAGCTCCATTATCCTTGAATCCGACTGTGAATGTCTTGAAGTCCACTGTGCGATGACAGGCTGCTCACATACTCCATCCGCAATGATGTACTAGTCAGCTGTTGTTCCTCTTTTTTTTGCAAAATCATTGCGAAATCCTAACCTTTAAACCCACTACAATTTATCAGACTTTGTCTGATTAATATCTTCATTTGATTCTGTAACTGTTCCTCATTTTTATAACTTTGTTATTACTTCTTTGCAACTTCATTGTAATTATGACAACAATCAGTACACATCTGATTATTAATACAATACGCTAATAGCACAACTCTATTTTTTTCTATATTTCTTAATCACTTGTTAAAACTAGGTATAATGTCATTTTACTTGCCTATGGTATGGTCAGTGTGTAGAGATCTCATTTTTTTTTTTTTTTTTTTTGAAATATGATGTGGCCATTAGCCCTGGGTGTTGTTCATTTTGAAACTATATGACAATTTCTCTTTTATTTGACGTTATCATTGATTGTTGATTCACAGTATACTCCAAGATAAGAAGTTAATTTAAGCTTGTCCCTTTATATGAAACATGTTATCATGATTTAGTTCCTGTTGTAATCAGTACATATAAAGAAATGTTATGTTTGATAGTTATCATCTTGAAGATCTATATAACAACTTTAACCTGGCAAGATGCAACAGTAACCTCAACTAGCCAAGTCCCAGAAGTTCCCCAATCTCTACACTGCTTATATTCATTTGATTTGATTGTTTGGTTGTTTGAGTCAGAATGGGACTTTGCAGTCTCAAAGAAGGGAAATATTGTAAAAAAAACTGCGCTCAATCCAGTGTAACCAAGTTTTGATGAGACATATACTCTGTGTGAGGAGGTCATGTTAACTGGATGAAAGGGGAAAGGGTGTCTACCATACATACTTAATGTTAACTGGGTAAGCTGGAGAGGGAGTGTTAATCACATTGCTTTCCATTCCCTCTCTCAATTGCTCTTTTCTCATTTCCATTGCTCTTCTTTCTATTGCTCTGACCAGAAATGCTGTAGAAACTTGGGCTATAAATTACATTAATTAACCATAGTAAGTAGATAGTGATTTATGACAATTGATAATAACTGTTACAATGATAAGCAAGAAATGAGGGGTAATCAAGTGTGAAGGAGATGCTGAAATGCACTACTGGGCAACAGCTGATTTAAGTGTGCATCTACTGATTAAATCTACTGTAGTGTGGTGATGTGAAGTGTGAAAATGTAACCCCAAATATAATAATTAAACCATATAACCAAATATGCAGCACTTTTATTATGTTCAAACAATGCAGTGCAAATAATGATCAAATATAATGGGAAACATCAAGAAGGGGACTGAGTTATAAAAAAGGCCAGAGTTAAGAGCCGGTAGTATAGGGTTAGGGTTAGGGTAGGCACCTGTTCAAAAAAAAAACAAAGCGAGGTGAAGAGCTACTTGTGTACTTGAGTTTTTTGTTGTAAATTTCATAGCTCAGTCTCGTAGTGTAGTTAAGTTCTTAGCCATTTTGTTTGCCTCTGTTGGAGTGATTTTCTATTAGTTTTCTTAGCCCTAGTTTTGAGGTTTCCCTCCTTGCGGAGCAGGTTTTGTTTATTAGGAATTTTCTCCTTTTCTGTTATTTTGCCTCCTGTGGAGTGATTTTTTGTAAGTCATTTAGCTTCTAGCCTTGAGGTTTTTTTCCCTCCATATTTGGAGTGTGTGTTTTGTTCTACAGTAGTTTTTATTTTACGTCCAGAATAGAAAGGTATTTTCTACATCCTGTTAATTTGTCGCACTGTCTGAGAGGTTCAAGAATTTTCAGAATAAAAGCCTGCCTTAACTGTCTCTACTCTGCATCTGAGTCCTCTTTAAAGTCCAGGTCTGACACCTTAATTCCCCAGCTACTATAGCAAGTGGATACATAGACAATAAATTAACTTACACTTGTTCTGTTGGCCAGTGTGAGTCTTCCTCTATCCTGTGGGGTTCAGCCAAGTGTGCTGCTGTCCGACCCTGCACAGAAACACACACACACACACACACACACACCTGTAAAGATTATCTGAATTTGAGTTAAATTCATGAACATAACATAAAATCCTTCCTATCAGTAATATACATTGCTAAACAAGTGACTGAACTTGCTGAGATCGGGAAATAGAAACATTCCTGAGAACTTTGGTATGAAGCATAAAAAGGCACAGAATTTCAATAACCTGCTATGTTGAATGGATCGACACGCGCAGGCCCACTGTGGGGCATACAGTGACAGAACATATTTTATCTGTACAATTGCTCCTCCTATTGTACTGTTTGGTTAGATAGTCAACTTTTATTAACTGACATAATGTGGCAACTTTGGCGGTAGAGGCCTTTAAAACATATCAAGGATGTCAGGAACTCAAAATGAAAAGCAATCTAACACTGGAGTCAAGTAGTGATACATGGCCTACTGACAACTAGACTTCACTCTGAGTGTGGCATTAACAGAAAGCTGAAGCAAACACTGAGAAAACGAGCAGTACAAGAACATGAAGTCTTGCCTTGATGTAGTTGATGAATTGAGTGCTGAGGGCAGAATCTCTGTAGTTGAACTGGTCCCTTGGGGTTTCTGTAGGGCTCTCCTCAATTAGACAGACTGAGTCACAGTTTGGGTCTGAAAGAATGGAGAAAACATTAAATGCCTTAAACTGAGAGTGGAGAGTTGGGAGTCTTAGGCATTGTCTGAAATCACTTGCTATTTGTACACATATTTACTATCCACAATTTTTTTGTACCCATGTTATGTTTTTCCACATGTCTGTTGGTTAGTTGGTTTGTCAGTAGGATTATCCAAAAAATGCAAAACAAATTTCCACAAAACTTGGGTCTCTACCAAGAATAGACCCAAAAAACTTTTGGTGCTTATCCGGAAAAATTGACAGATCTGGCAGTTTTCTCACTCACTTTCTTTCCTTCACAGTCCCCACGAAACGGAAGGTTTTATTGTTATGTGCTTCTGCATAGTCATATGTTTCCTCTAAAAAGAAAAAAGCCAGAGAGAAGGACTGTGAATTACACCCCCAGCCACGTAGTTACATGTCAAAGCAGTCAACTCAACTTCCTTGAGTTCCCAGTGAACACAACTAATTAAATGATAAGAAGGCTGGTCAAACACGTCCACACACAGCAGCATCTGTCACCGATTATTGCCAATTTGACAACAAGGAATAAAGTACCAAAGGGGTTTTCTTGATGGGATTCTATGGGCCTTACATTAGTTTGCTAATAGGACCACCAACATTAGCTGCATGATTGAACGAGAAAACAGTAACTGTTGGCAGCGCAACTGGGTACTGGTTTACTTGTCGTCAAACTGGCTCAGAGTTTGTATTCCGTCCCAACATGGGCTGTTTTCACCAGTACAGTTAGCCGCTGTTAGCTGGTTAGCAACAAATATTGCCTTCTGTTCATTGGAAAACTTTGTATAACTCAAAGGGTTCCATCTGGTGGTGTCTTTCAGAAAAAAAGCCTAGCTCTGTGCCAGTTGTTTAAATGCTTAGGGTTGATGATTGATGGGTGGATAGCATATTATTATTAGTTGAAATTAGTTGGTTCAAGCTAAGTGCATGTGACTTTTTATGACACATATTTATAAAATGGTTGATGAACTCGACATTAAACAAACAAACTGACCGAAGAACGTATAAACAACTACCTCTCATTTAAAAGAACCACAAGTGCTCTTTCTGCCCTCCTTACAGGAGACAAACTGACACACAAACGAATATATTTGAGAAACACATAGGTACCAAATACAACGATGTAACGTTCTCTGATGATTATAAACTTAACTACTCTTTATATCAGGGGTCCCCAAACTACGCCCCCACAAAAGGGATGGAAATTAGAACCCACCACCCGCCAAATGCGGGTGGATTTGTGTGCTGGAGGGTGAACTGAATCAGTTTACCAGCCACTATGGCGGGTTCATTCCAGTCAGATCTGATCCAATCGATCTTAATGACTGATATCTTGGTTAGGCATAACAGTGTGCTTTCCACAACCCTAGAGTTAGATTCAGTCAAATTATATGTTTCTGACTGGACCAAAGTGGACTTCAGAAGGGCCGGATTTCCAACACTACTAGAACAGCCGTAAACCATCATTTTGACCGCTAGATTTTAAACTCTATAATCTCTCATGTAAATACCCAATTGAGTGATGAATGCATTCATTGTTTCATGATATATATATTTTCAAACAAAATAACACCAAAATGTACATTTTAACAAGTTTTATCAATATTCATATCATCGCACATACTATACTGTAATCATTGCATATATTTACACAAGATTTTAATAGAGAAAACTCAGAACAAGAAAATTAACAATTAAAAGTAACATATTTGATTATGAAACATTTTATAATAATATATAATAAAAAACACAGGACTAATTGAAATGCTGCAAACGAGCTGATCTAAAACAAAAAAAAGAGCCGTTGCAATCAATGGTCACAAGACACGCAGATTACATCAGCTCTACTCGCACAATTACCACACACGTGTTTGCGGCATTTGCTGCAAGTGTCCGACGTTTGGTTCCGTTTCCAGCTCTTTCGGACCTGGCACTGCCTCCGTGTCAGTGTCTGCTGCTGCTGCTACTGTGGTGGTTGCTTCAGCTGCTACCCACCGCGGCTGCTTTCCCCTCCATGTATTCTGCCCTTTAGCTCCTCTGCCAGCTGCTGCAGTACTTTCCTCCGGGCTCTCCTACTGCTGGTGCATTGCTTGAATAAGATGTGGGCATTGATCCCAGCCAGGTCGAGGATTTTATAGAAGACTGCCACTGGCCATCCTCGCTGACCGCCTTTGACGGAGTACACCCTCGCCATCTGGTCTGGGACGTCCACGACGTACTATATAATAATTAACTTACAAGTAAAATAGGTAAAACATCATATTTTGTGTAATTTATATAAAAAATATTCTAAATCAAAATATAGACGCTTTTAGGAAAAGTCATGTAACAGCAGTATTGATTTTTTTCATTCAGTGTTATAAGTGTTAATTGGCTAACTGGTTAATTTCATAGTGGAGTAATTCAGTTACTAACTCAGTTACTTTTTGGGAGAAATAACTAGTAACTATAACTGATTACTTTTTAAAAGTAACATGCTCAACACTGGTCAAGGCTGATCAAATAGTATGAGAAATTGTCAAGTTGTTTTGTTTTTGAAACAGGAACTAAATGTAAAATTTAGTACATTGGTCACTATTTACTGATTTAATTACTTTATGTGGAAATACAATCTGCTGTGTTGTAGTTTGAGCGGAAAAATCTCAGTCTTAGTATTACTGGATCTCAGTGCTGCGTTTGACACAGTCGACCATAATATACTACTGGACCGACTGGAAAACTGGGTTGGACTCTCTGGTACAACACTAAAGTGGTTTAAATCTTATCTAAATGAGAGAGGTTACTTTGTGTCTATTGGTGACTACACATCTGAACGGATGAAAATGACAAGCGGAGTACCCCAGGGCTCCATTCTGGGGCCTCTACTATTCAACATTTACATGCTCCCTCTAGCTCAAATAATGGAAAACAATGAAATTTGCTACCATAGTTATGCAGATGACACACAAATTTACATAACCATATCACCAGGGGACTATAATCCCATACATACCCTGAGTAGATGCATTGAACAAATCAATGATTGGATGTGTCAGAGTTTTCTTCAGTTAAACAAAGATAAGACTGAAATAATTGTTTTTGGATCCAAGGAAGAACGACTTAAAGTCTCTGCTCAGCTTCAGTCTGTAATGTTGAAAACTACAGACCAAGTCAGAAACCTTGGTGTGACTGTGGACTCAGACATGAATTTCAGCAGCCATATTAAGACAGTTACAAACTCAGCCTACTATCACCTTAAGAATATATCCAGGATAAGAGGGCTTATGTCTCGGCAGGATTTGGAGAAACTTGTTCACGCATTTATCTTCAGCAGACTCGACTACTGTAATGGTGTCCTTACAGGACTCCCTCAAAACTCCATCAGACAGCTGCAGCTGATTCAGAACGCTGCTGCTCGAGTCCTAACAAGAACCAAAAAAGTAGATCACATCACTCCAGTTCTTAGATCTTTACACTGGCTTCCTGTCTATCAAAGAATAGATTTCAAAGTCCTGTTGTTGGTTTATAAAGCATTGAATGGTTTCGGGCCAAAATACATTTCTGATCTGCTGCCGCGTTATGAACCATCCAGACCTCTGAGATCGTCAGGTACCGGTCTGCTTTCAGTCCCCAGAGTCAGAAGTAAACATGGAGAAGCAGCTTTCAGTTACTATGCGCCACATATTTGGAACAAACTCCCTGAAAATTGCAGGTCTGCTCCAACACTCACCTCTTTTAAATCAAGACTTAAAACATTTCTTTTTGCCACTGCTTTTAACTGAAGCAATTCAAGTCTTTGAACTGCATTATTACTCTGAGTTTTTTTTTTTTTTTTTTTATAATGCAATTTTTAATGTCTTTTAAATGAAATGTTTGTCTTTTAATGTAATTTGTGTGTGCCTGTAAAGCACTTTGAGTTGCCTTGTGTCTGAATTGTGCTATACAAATAAACTTGCCTTGCCTTGCCTTGCCTTGAGCAAACAGTGTAAACATGCTGGTGTGAGTAGTCTATTTCGAAATCCATTTCTCTTAATAAGTTATTGTGATCTGATGCAAAGAAAGTTAAATTTTGCTATACCCAAAAGGTAGAATTGGTCATTATAAAATGACAGTAAATCAGGAGTGCCCAACCAGTCACCGTGGCCGATCCCAAGTCGACAGCGTGGGGTGTAGGAAAAAGTGAATAAAATAGTATTCTTTATGTGAAACTGTATGTTTTGTTTTGTTGTAGTTATGCGTTGTTGGATATGTTTTGTTTTGTGCTATGTTGTTGGATATGTGTGGTTTAACAAGAATAAGTTTTTGTTGTTAAGATATATATTGTCTTGTGTGTATGTTGTTTTGTGTTCTGTATATGGGGGGGGGGGGGGGTTGTGTGTGTGTGTCATATTTTTTATTAAATGTACACTACAGCCCATCATGAGTCCTTGCCTGCACACCCTATCAGTCTCATAAACACGTCCACAAAAAAAGAAAAAGTACGTCACTTTTAACCTACGGTAGCGTGTGCATGACAGGAAGTTGACAGCTGTCAACAGTAGCTAGAATCTAGCGATCAGAGCGGTTACGCACTCCTAAACGTTAACATGGCTGAGGGGAAACGAGCCAATACCTACCATTTTCACCCTGAATGGGAGGAATATTATTTTTTTGTTTATTCTCATTCAAAGCCTGTTTGTTTGATCTACAATGCAACGATGCGTTGGCAAAGAAAGGGAATCTGGAGCAGCATTTTAAAACGGTACACAGAAACTACGAGAGGGATTTCCCTGCAAAAACGCCTTTACACGCTATAAAAGTGTATGAGTCGAAAGCACAGCTTGCAGCACGGCAGTCAATCTTCACCAAACCAAAGACACAGGGTAAGGCCACAACTATTGCTTTCTATCACGTCAGTCACGTCCTTGCTAAACACAAGAAGCCATTATTGCAAATTGTGAAGGAAGCCTTTCTCGAGGCAGCAGATAGCCTTTTTGACGACTTTAAAAATAAAACAGAGATTGTGAAGGCCATTAAAGAAGTGCAACTCTCCTGCAATACTACTACAAGGCGAAGTGAGGGAATGGCTGCGGATGTGAAAGACAACTGAGGAAGGATATCGGCGCGTGTGAGTGCTTTTCCCTCCAATTTGACGGGTCGACTGATATGGTGGATGTGGCACAGTTGTGTGTTTTCATCAGGATGGTTTTTGAAGTCGTGAGCACCAAGGAAGAGCTACTCACCATTTTGCCATTAAAAGGACACACCAGAGGTGGGGATATTTTTAATGCTTTCATGGGATTTGTTTGCGAGACAAAAATGCCGCTCTTCAAGCTGATCTCCATCACAACTAATGGGGCGCCGGCTATGATGGGCCACACCAGTGGGTTCATTGCACTGTGCGAAGAAAGTGAATCTTTCCCAGATATCCTGAATTAACAGTGTATAATTCACCAGCAAGCGTTGTGTGGAAAGATTTCAAATATAAAAGAAGTGATGGATATTGCGATGAAGATTGTGTGTTCAGTTCGGGCCAAGAGTCTACAGAGAAGGCTTTTCCTTGCTCACTTAGAGGAGAATGACCTGCTGCTTCACACATATTTTAGGTGGTTAAGCAGAGGTGGAATTTTGGGCCAGATTTACGGAGCTGTTGCCTGAAATCAAGGACTTCCTGAAGCTTTCAAAACTTGTGGATTACCATATAGAGCTAGAGGACCACCAGTGGCCTTTAGATGTATCTTTTCTTCACTGGCAAGCTCAATGAATTGAATTTAGAGCTGCCGGGTAAGGGTAAAGATGTAGTCAACATAATGAGTTCAGTGAACACGTTTAAACGCAAGCTATAGCTGATGTCAAGCAGGCTGCAGCATGGTAACCTGCGCAACTTCCCTCACATGCTAGCAGAACTACAACGTCAATGTAAAGGTGTGACACAGCTTGACAGTGCACATTATGAGGAGCATGTTCAGAGCATCTCGTCAGAGTTTGAGAGGCATTTTTCTTACTTTTCATCCATTGAGTCTGTAGCCAGCTATATGTGTTATCCATTTGGTGCAAGTATTGATGTTGGTGACATTGCCGCCAAAGTCAAATCACTTTGCGACTTGGAAAGCTCTAGTCTTGAGGATGAGATTCTCACATTGCAAAATGACATTGACATCAAAGCCAGATCAACATCCCCTCAACCTGGAGAGCATGTAGTGTTCTGGAAACTACTGGTGGAGGAGAAGTATCCCAATCTCAGAAGATGTGCCTTGAACCTGACAGCTCGTTTTGGACCAACTTATTTGTGCGAGTCTGCCTGCAAATGAAAATTATCAAGTCCAAGTACAGATCAACAATGATGGATGACCACCTTGCAGCCTGCCTACGCCTTGCAACCAGCTCCTACACTCTGACTACGAGAAGCTAGCCTCCTCCTCCAAGTGCCAGGTCTCCCACTAAGGTAGGAAAGGATTTCCTTTTTTCAAACTTAGAGATCTACCTGTTTTGTATCTGGTTTATTTTTCCGTTTGGTTCATTTTAAGGTCAGTTATGGCTATTGCTCATCATGCTGATTGGTGTGTGTGTGTGTGTGAGAAAGAGAGAGAGAGAGAGAGAGAGAGAGAGAGAGAGAGAGAGAGGAGCACTATGCAAACTGGCAACTGTGTGAGAGGAATTTGTGTTTGTGTTTGAGAGAGGGAGGGTTTGTGATGTGATGTCTAGTGGTTGTGTGATGACAAGAAAAAGTGTTGTAAGGTTAGTAACTGCAGGCTGGAAATGATGTGTGTGGGTTTGCAATGTTGACACTGGAATGGTAGATCTCGGGAGGTTGGCTACTTGAAAAGTAGATCTTGGGTCAAAAAAGGTTGGGCATCCCTGCTGTAAATGGTGCAATTTTGATGTAACAGAGGCTATTTCTGGTCAATGTAAAATACAAAAAACCTCTGTCAGTGAATCCATGTGGGTAACATAAAAAAAAACAAATAGCAAGCGAATGTGACATGAGGTAGCTACTTGTAGTAAGATGGGATAAAACGATGACCACCGCTCTGAGGACTTTTCAGCAGTTTGGACAGTCGGATTGTGCGCAGATTCTTGTAAACTCAAAAGAAAGCTTTGTGATGCTAAAAGCCTCGCTGCTTTCTTAACATGTTCATAAGACCTGTGACAAGCTTGTTATTATAGCCATGCTGTTGGTCCTTTGGAGTACAGGGGGCGCTCCTGACCTCTTTTTATGATGATTCTGTGGTGGCATCAGCCATTTTCTATGGAGCAGTCTGCTGGAGCAGCAGCATCTCGGCAGCAGACAGGAGGACTTGATAAACTTGTCAAGAAGGCCAGCTCCACCCGTGGATGCCCCCTTGACCCAGTGCAGGTGGATGGAGAGAGCAGGATGATGGATAAGCTGTCATCACTGCTGGTGCAGGAGTCCCACCCCCTGCAGGTCACTCTCACAGCACTGGGCAGCTCCTTCAGCAACAGACTGATACACCCTAAGTGTGTGAAGGAGAGGTATCGCAGGTCCTTCCTTCCTGCTGCTGTCAGACTGTACAACCAGCACTGCTCCATATAGACCTCACCCTGTACTCTGCACTGTGCAATAAGCCTGTACAAACTCATTTCAACACCCATATTGATTATCTATATTTAAAATCTGTATATATAAATGTGCTGTTCATTCTTGCACTATATCATGTAAATATACATATACGTCAATTCTGTTTTCTTTCCTTTTTAATTATATTGTCTATTTTGCTATTGCTCTGTTCTTGTAACATTCTGAGGCTGCTGCGACAAACACATTTTCCCATCTGCTGGACATTGAAGGATTTCTGATTCTGATTTTGATCTTTTGAGAAAATATTCAATTAAGTATGGTGTAGGAAAGTATGTGGGCCTGACATGGGCAGCACCATAAATATATAATGTAGGAGACACTGCTCACACACTACTTTGATATATCTATGATTATTAATCACTGGCAATTAATATTACACTCATTAAAGGGGGCACCACCTCCGTGTTTAGTTATTGGAATAATCCGGAGGACATTATTCCAAACACCTAACTGTACAAGTAATTTTTAATACTATGAGACCCTAATCTTAATTCTCTTAAGTTCATAAGATAGAAGTTAGAACTTAGACAGAAGTCAGAACTTTGACAGAAGTCAGAACTTAAGACACCACTCATTCTCACGTGTGTGGATCCAGCTGCATGAAGACTTTCAGCCGGTTTTATCCGGGAGTCAGGAGGCACTGAAGTTTGGTGTTCTTGAGAGTTCTGGGTTGGACTACGGCACGGCGCGTCGGTCCAGTAGCCAGAGGGAAGGCCGGTACTCTGTTGAGGAACTTTTGGTCCGAAGGCCCAGCGGGGTCGGTCTCGGCAGGGAGCACACAAAGTCTTTCGTTGGAGACTCCTTGCAAGGCTTGCAACGTTCTTCATCAGATGATCACAGTCTTGAAAAAGACTTTTCTTGGTGGTTTCAAATAGTGGTACTCAAGTTCTGATTCTGAAACTAATTCAACTTCTTCTGAATCAGGCGGTGATACTTTAACAGTATAAAATCAAAAAGAAAATAATTTGTTCTATTATAAACTTGAATAAAAGTAAATACTTAAAGTAGGGACTCAATTCGCTTGTCTTAGAGCTTGTTGCAAAAATAAAAGTAAAGATTACTTTAAAAATAAAAATAAAATAAAAATGAAAACAAAGAGGAGAAGAAAGACGAAGGAGAAGAAGCAGGGGGAGAAGAGAACAGGGAGAGAAGAGTGCCCTGAGAAGAAGAGAGAGGGGAGCAGGGGAGAGTGTCTGTTTTATGACCGGCTGCAGCAGACTGAACGGGGGCCGGCTGACAGTGTCACACCTCCTGTGATCTGCGTTTAGGCTCCGAAAAAGTTAATCTAACTATACTCTTTGTATTTAACATTTCGAAATCGTGTTTTAACCTTCCCAAAACTTCACCATCTTAAAAGTCGAATTTTTGCCTTCGTGAAAAGATGCAACATGATAATGATCATTTGTCATTCAAGAGAATTATAACCTGATTAAGACATGAAGCACCAAGGTATACAACATATGACAATATAGTATACAATACACAGTAGAACCAAGGACTTATACATATTCCTTGTAGTTCTATCTTTAACAAAACACATCAGACATTTAACTGGTAAATAACACAAGTATTACACAAGGAATGATGATCTTCAAATCTCTCCTCCATCGACAAAGGGGAGGGGGTTTCTGTTGACCTCAAACTTATTGAGTAATAAACTTCATTTGGGCTTCACAAGAACATAAGAAAGATCTGTTGAATGACCTTCTTACGTTATTTGGAATCTGCTAAAATTAAGAAATTGAGATGTAATTTATTAGTTATTTAGGACGTATTTGAATTTGGGTGAGAACAGAAGACTGCAAAGGGCGAATGGTATGTCAGACCCAGGAACAACAATGGTCGTAAATAACAGTTGAACATGTGAGGAGAAGGACACACAGATTAGGTTTCCCATTAAGTCTTCCCCCACTGGAGAATGTTCCAGAGGAAGAGACACGTAGATTAGAAAAACATCTTAAATCACCACATCTATGTTAGAAACCAGTCCTTCTTCCTTTTGGTGTGACCAAAGAAAACTCTATCGGGCTTGACCTTGTTTGACCTGAGGAACAGGGGTTCATCTTCTTTGGAGGAAGAGGAACAGACCAGATGTGCTTAGACGTTGTAAATTACAAAGAAGATCTCTGGTGATCTGTTTATAGCAATATACACTGCATGAAAAGTGGGATTTTCGGCCCCGTAAACGCCCGGAAATCTCCCTAATTTTCGGCAGTGACGACAATTTACGGGCTGTGAACGTGGCATTTGTCTGTGCCAAAAATTGTCGGAAACGAACCCTGACGTATGTGGAGCTCACGGAGGTGCGAACGCCTCTAATTTGCATATGAATAGCAGCGAAACCACGCCTGGCCAGAGAATGTGTGGGCCGTCTTGAATGTCCTCACTCAGTATTGGATGAAACCACTACTCATATATATATATATGTATATATATATATATATATATATATATATATACACATATATATATATATATATATATATATATATATATATATATATATATATATATATATATAATGTTTATATATTTGTACTTATATGATTTATTCATTCATTTATGATATCATCAATGACATTAATGACATCAATGAATTTACTGAGGAAAGGAACATTTGCCAGGAAGGTGTTGTTTATTCAAAGAAAGAGTTTTATTAGCACAAACGCAAACACACAGCATGTACAAAGCATAATTTGCCCATACAACACACGGGAAGCTCACAAGAGGCCCAAAATCCTACAGCACCGAAGTGTCTGTTTTTGCAGACGTCTGTGGTGCGCTGCCCTGTACTTCGGAATCGCCTCTAATGTGACAGCAGTGTGGCACAGAGCTCGGTGAACTCTCGGCTGCGAAAGGACGGAGGTCGCACAATTCATCCAGACACCCGCCATCTTGTGCCGTCTTCCTCCTCAGACATCAGGTCCATGGCGGCGCACTTCCAAAGGTCCACCTCATCCTCAGCTAGCACTCTGTCTCGCATCCAGCAGCTGTAAAAACAATCAATAAAGACGATCAGTACTGCGCATGGATACAACACATCTATTATTTGATAGAATAATAGTCACATTGACCAAAGACAGATCCAATCTAATAAATCTTACCCTCTTTGTCCTCGATCGACTCTGAGCTGAACTCCTCACAGCCTCCGCCTGCGATGCAAGATCTGGTTGTTTGTTGTCCTGCGTACTGTCTCGTAATGTCTTACAGGCAGCTGGAAAACAATTAAAAAGAGTGGTATGAATAAAGAAACGTAAGTCACAGTAAAATTAAGCGAGGGAGAAAACAGTAACAGTTACTTACACTCAATGGCGTCATTATCGGCATCGTGTAAATCTGGACTTCCAGACGTGGCTCCGAGCTAACAGGAGGTCGTGGCCTTGTTATGAGGCGAGGTTAGTCTGTGAAAACAAAATGCTCGCAGCGATAAACCTCCGTGTCCCTCTGCGGCAGCGAAGCTCCATCCGTCGGCGACATTCTTCGTGGCGACCCGGCAAAGCTTCTCCCGTCCGCGCAGACGTCCTCTCGACAATGGCTGGGCCGCTAGCCTAGCTCCTGCTAGCTAGCTTAGCTCCTGCTAGCTAGCTTAGCCGAACTTGCTTCGTGTCCAATAAAACACAAACACTTTGACTGCGATGGAGAGTCCAACTCACACACTCACAGCACGTCGTCCGACAACAGTTCACAGTCTGTTAGTGATAAAACACGACACTGACGACACACACAGTCCACTGTCAGCGGCTCGACGCCATTAACTCTCTGCCCCTTCTTCCTCGTCACTCACGCTCCGGTCTACCCGGAAGTGTAAAAACTCTTGCAGGTCATGAACTCTCACACGCAATAAGAATTACTTTTCAACTGCTTTTAAAACATTCAGAACCCATTAAATTATAGAAATACTTTTTTTTTTTACATTTCAATATCTTGGTTATCTCAAAATAGTTCATGCAAATTGAACAACTTCTTAACAACTGGTGTTTTATCTTTAACTTGTTCCCAGGAGAGAGAGAGAGAGAGAGAGAGAGAGAGAGAGAGAGAGAGAGAGAAAAGAATAAATAATCTTTTTTACATAACATTGGCCATTGCTAATGACATACACAGTAATTAATCTAGCATACTTTCATTAAATAAATCCATTCAATCTCAAATATAAGGGTCTATAATTAGGCTATACTGAGCCTGATCTATTTATACCAGAGATTTTCTTAAAATGAAGTTAACACCTTTTAGAAAAAGGTCACCTGGGGTAAAACTCCCCCTGCTACCCTGATTTGCATTTGTATAGCTCACAGCATTTTAATTTACATGTTAAAGCCTCCCCTAGAATCAGGGGGAGGGGGGTCATTGGGGGACAACTGCCAAGCAAGGCCCACGTCAATTTCCGACAATTTACGTCAGTTTTCTGTGTTGCCTGCAAATTGCCGCGTGCAGCCGCAAACCTGAAATTCCACGTCAATCTACAGTGCCGCATACTGACGAAAATCCCACTTTTCATGCAGTGATAAACAACATTCTCTGACTTTGTGGAGAGGAGAGGATTTGCCAGGCCAGGATATGGGGGCTTTCAGTCCCATATGCTGGAAAAAGGAGTAGATTTGGGTTAAAGGTAATCATGGCTGAAATGAGACCACCTTAAGATGCAGAGACAAGGCTTGTGTTCCTAGAATGGCGAGATCTTTCTTTGTACAGGTCAGGTTTTGGAGAATACTGACGATCAATGTTAAAGATCTGATTAATAATATGACAAATATGGTCTACCTGCCTTCTGTTAGTGGCTGTGCTGTAAGACATTATTTGGCCACAAAGGTAGGCTTTTAAAGCTCCTAACAAGGTTCTCTTTGATTCGTCTCCATGTTAATTGATGCGAGAAAGGATGTCTATAATATGATATAAAGTCTTTGAAAGATTTGTCTGCCAATAAATAATTACTAAAGTAACATATTCTGGGCATATTTGTCTAAAATGTCAACTGTGTAGGACAGGTAGGTAGGCTATGCGGGCCTCACGTGGACGGCACCATAAATATAAATGTAAGGGACAATCACTGCTTGATAATCAAGGTCATTAATCACTGGTGATTAATTTTACACTCGTAGATGGGGCACCACCTCCGTTGTTTGATTTACTGGAATAGGCCGGAGGGAACTATTCTGAACATCTAACTGTACAAGTTTGACTGGGACAGCTAGAGTATCAATTTCAAATCAATTTATTCAATGTCAATATTCTGAATCAGTGAATTCTTTGCACGTATCCATCGATTCTCCACATTACAATTAAGTTCCAGACCAAAACAAATGATTATATATGTTTATTGACTAAATAATTTGGGGTAACATAAATGACATGACAATTTTAGACGAACAACAAATAACAGAAAAGGTAAAGAATGTAATAAGCAAAGTAATAAAGTTACGTGACCGTCGGCAGATGGTAAAGTTAAAGGGTCGGGTTTTATATATCAAATATTACGGGAGTAATCTTTTAATACTAACGAGACCCTAACCTCAACTTTCTTAAGTTCATAGGATAGAAGTTAGAGCTTTAGACAGAAGTCAGAACCTTAGACAGAAGTCAGAACTTTAGACAGCACTCATTCTCACGTGTGTGGATCCAGCTGTATGAAGACGTTCAGCCTGTTTTGTCTGGGCGTCAGGAGGCACTGAAGCTTGGTCTCTTTGACAGTTCTGGGTTGGACCACGGCACAGCGCGTCGGTCCAGTAGCCAGAGGGAAGGCCGGTACTCTGTTGAGGGACTCTTGGTCCGAAGGCCCAGCTGGGTTTCCACCTTGGGAGCACTGGGGGCAGAGTTGATCTCGGCTGGGAACACACACAGTGTCCTTTGTGGAAGACTCCTAGCCCGGCTTCTGAGGCAGACGATGGACTGCAACGTTCTTCATCAGATGATCACAGTCTTGAAAAAGACTTTTCTTTGATGTTTCAAGGTGGTTCTCAAGTTCTGATCCTTTCACTAATTCAACTTCTTCTGGATCAGGCGGTGATACTTTAACGTTATTTTAAAATCAAATCAAAAATCAAAAAGATAAGAATTTGTTCTATTAAAGACTTGGATAAAAGTAGAGCACTTAAAGTAGTTATTCAATTCGCTTTCTTAGAGCTTGTTGCAAAAATAAAAGTAAAGATTACTTTAAAAATAAATGAAAAATAAAGAAGTGAAGAGAAGAGAAGAGAGAAGGAGAAGAAGTCAGGAGGAGAAACAGGGGGGCAAGAGAGCCCGGAGAAGAAGACTCCAAGTCATGACCGAAGTCAGGACCCAAAAAGGAGTTGAGAGTGAGCGAGTGAGCAGAGAAGAGAGAAGAGAGAAGAGAAGACTCAAAGTCCTGACCGAAGTCAGGACCCGAAAGTGAGAGCGAAGCGAAGTGCAGAGCATCTTCTCTGTTTTTATGACCTGCAGCAGACACACCGAGAACAGGGATGGGGCTGGCTGACAATACTCCTTCTGTGTTCGGGGTTTCGACCCACAACACTTTAATTCAAATAAACTATATTTAATGTTTCGAAATCGTGTTTTAACTTCCCGAAAACTTTACCATCTTAAAAGTCTAATTTTTGTCTTCGTTAAAAGATGTGACATGAATATGATCACTTATCATTCAAGAGAATTATAACCTGGTTAAGACATAAAACAATGATGTATACAACATAAACAATAAAGCATTCAGTACACAGTAGGACCAAGGACTAATACATATTCCTTGTAGGTCTATCTTAACAAAACATATCAGACATTTAACTGGTGAATAACACAAGCATTACACACAAAGAGGATCATGATATGCAAGTCTGTGCCCATCGCAAAGGTGGGGGCTGGTTTCTTTCAAACCCCAAATTCATTAAGTAATAGACTTCATTTGGGCTTGATAATAACATGGGAAAGCTCTACTGTATGACTTTCTTGGCTATTTGGGAATCTGATAAAATTAAGAAGATGAAATTGTAGTTAATAGTTATTCAGAACATATTGAAATGTGGATGAGTATAGGATTGGGATGCAGCAAAGATTGGAATGCCACAGACAGGGTCGTAAAACGCTTTGGCCTGACTGGGTCATCCTTACCCCAACCACCATTTACCCCCACTTCTTGTCATCTGATGTGGAGAGAGAGAGGATTCTATGGTTTTTAGTCGTTAATTAGCAGAATATCTCTGGTGATCTGTTTATAGCATTAGAGCAACACACCGTCCTAATCTATAGGGAGAAGAGGCCATAGTTTGGCCTGAGGAAGAAGGACTTCATCTTCTTTGTGAGGGGGGAGAAGAGGCAAATATTCAGTCAAACAAATATGCTTTGTTTGTTAAATTAGTCTTGTCTTGTGGTTGAGAGGTCAGAGGTCAGAGGACGGGGAAAGGAAGCAGAGCCTCGTGATGGAGACATAAGGGCTGGTGTTCCTACAACTGCATTAAGTGCGGGGCATGGTCTGAAATGACTATGGCCTCATAATCACAGTACTTAACTGAAGGGAGAAGTTTAAGGTCAATAAAAATGTATCAATATGAGTATATGAATGATGAAAGGGGGAGAAAGATGAATAACTATGGGATGATGGCTACTTAAATCAGCAGGTATCAGCTGTAGGTGCTGAGGAAAGATTGAATTAGTTGAGAAGATTTCATCAGTGATTGGGTTTTACTAGACAACCAATCTAGTTTGGGGTCAAGGACACAGTCACAGTCCCCTCCCATAACTAGCATGTCAGTATTTAAATCCAGTAGATATCCGCTCATAGACAACCTACATGAAACTTTATTTGTGTCTTGCTCTCATTTTACTATGTGACCACAATGACTTGGCAATTTACTGTCAGAGAGGCTCTGGACTGATTTTTTGACTCAGATGAAGAGGAGATCGAAGTTGAATCGGAGATCTGTCAGTAATGGAAGACAACATCGATCCTGATTTTGATCCGGACCTTCATGAGACTGACCAGTCAACAGATGAAGAGGCTCCAAAGGAAGAGGCACATAGAGAAGAGGCATGAGAAGAAGAGGCATCTGAGGTGACATTCTAGTCCAAGGGTGGCAATTTGTTCTGGTATTCTTCCTTCGAGGACAGAGGAGGCAGAGCAAGAGTGGAAAACATTGTAAGGATGATGCCAGGGCCAACACGATACGTGATATATCAAGTCCACTATCAAGTCCAGCTTCCAGCTCTCTTTACCAGAGTCCATGGAGGAAATTATACTGGACATGACAAACCTGGAAGGGAAGCGTGTGCTTGGGGACACATAGAGAGAGTTGGAACCAGGTAGACCTCCGAGCCTACATGGGTCTGTTGATTCTGGCTGGCATGTAATGCATATGTGGTGTGGATGGCGATCGACCTGGTCTGGAATCGGGGGAAATGCTTCAAGAGGCAAATCTTCATGGCAGAGCTTGGGAAAGTTTTAGTGACTCCTCTCATTCAATGGCGACAGCACCTTCCCCGCACACCAGCCTCTGCAAGTCTGGGGTCACAAGCCCAAGGCTCTGCCCCCTAACAAGGACAGTGGCAAAAGAGGAAGAGATGCGAGCTCAGTGCCCCGAGAGTATAAATAAAACAAGTTAGCTACAAATGTGATGCCTATGTTTGCAAGGCACACTCCGACCTGATTGTACAATACCACTCCTGTGTGGCACAGTTTCTTCTTTGTTTTGATTATTATTATAATTTTCAGTGTCTATTATTTGTATAGTCACTGCAGTTATGCATGTTCACAACTAGTTGGAAACATTGTTTACAGCATTAAAAGGTGTTAAATAAGATTTGGTGATGATTTTGTTTGAATTATGTTTTTTTTATGGTAATGTAATAGAAGTTAAACCAGACCGGTCAAATTTGACCGGGAACACCAAAGTAAGGGGGGAGAAACGAACATAATACAAGGGTTAATGGCAGTACATACAAAGGAGAGTTTGTCCCTGGAGCTGAGACCTGCGATGGCATCCTCGTTTTGGGGGGCAAATTGATTCTGTATCCAGCTGTGTTGCTGGGTTGCTAGGGTTTTCAGGTGCTCTCTGATTGCACCTGCCACGGAGGCCGGGATCTGCCTCATCTCTTTGGTGCCAAATCACACAGATTGTCAAAGGACTCGTAGTTGTTCAGACCCACTCTTCGATCACGCAGCTTGAGCTTCCTTATGGTGGCTTCTATCTTACTGTGGACATGAAACATGGTCACTGTTTTTCCTTGGAGAGATAGATTGAGTCTGTTTAAATAGCTAAAAATGTCGGCCGAATACAGCAACTTGCACAGCCACTTGAAGTCACAGAATTTATCTGACAGTTAAAACTGGGAGTCAACAAAAAAATGACTTTGTCACGCAGCTCGAAAAGTCGAGTGAACATCGTGCTGCGTGAAACCCTCCAGACTTCAGTGTGCAGGAGAAGCTGCCAGTGGTCGCTCCCCATCTCCGCACACAATATGGCCAACAGGCGTGATTGCAGTGGCTGACTTTAGATAAAGTTGACTGTTCTCACAGCTTCATCCAAAACAGACTTAAAATCGGCAGGCATCGTCTTTGTGGCCAGTGCCTCTCTGTGGACCAGCGTAGCCACATCTTTGACCCTTTTCACAACTCTCCCCACCATTGCCTGAGCTCTGTCAGTGCTTAGTCCCACACACTTTGCCTAGTCTATTCATTTGAAACCATGCATTCATTCAGAGTGTCAAAAATGGTTTCTGTGGTAGTGTGTGAAGGTAACAGTTTGTAAAACTGTCATATCTGACAAACGCTAGTAAATTTGCCAAGCTTGCAATGTCCATGGACTCATCAATCTGTAGAGTATAACAACGGCTTGCTTGTACTCTGGTCACTAGCTGCTTAAGCACATCTTCAGCCATATTGTCAATACGGCGCTTGACTGTGTTGTCAGAGAATTAAATCTTGTTTAAAGTTGTTTAGCTGCTTTCTCCCCAACCATCACTCCAACTATCTCTTTGGCAGCGGGTATAATCAACTCCTCCCCGATGGTGTGCGGCTTCCTGGTCTGGGCGATCA
Organism: Sparus aurata; assembly: GCF_900880675.1. Classification (NCBI taxonomy): domain Eukaryota; kingdom Metazoa; phylum Chordata; class Actinopteri; order Spariformes; family Sparidae; genus Sparus; species Sparus aurata. Next base: position 1,972,076 of record NC_044195.1, on the reverse strand, counting down.
ACTTTGCCACTCAGTAGGAAACCTCCACCACCTTGCCGTTTTCACTCCCAGTGATATAGGTGGATTCAATTGCTGTTCTACGGCTCTTATACTCTCTCAGTTTGTTTTCGAAAAAATCTCAAAGCTTTGATGAATATTGTCCATGTTTTGTTTCTAGATGTCGACGGAGCTTGCATGGTTTCAGCACCTCGTGCCAGCACCTCCGAGCATAACACACACACAGGCAGCGGGTTGTCTTCTGGTCCGATACTCATAAATCCAAGTAGTAAGTACTCACTTGAGTACTTTCGACGAGCCTTTTCGTTTTTTCATTATGACCCTCTTCACTTGTTGAGATTGACTCATTAACAGCTTTTGTTTTGACTCCTGACAGCCACCGATCCATCCCACTAGTGATAAGGTGTTCTCTCAATTACAATTCCCTTGTCAATAATAAAATATAAGATATGTTCAGGCTCAAAAATAGGTCAGATAAATTAATAAAAACATGTAATTTCAATCACATGGTTTTGTTTTATTAGTTGTGATAACTTTTTTAAATTAAAATATTTAACCATAAATATTTAATGGTAACTTAAAACTTAATTACAAAATAGAAAATGGCCTCTCGCAGCCCAGCCGCAGGCCCACACTTTGGAAATCACTGGTATAGACAACAAGACAAATTTTGACAAGCTGCCCTTTTTAAGTGATGAATAACACACACACAAATAAGAGCATATACCATACCCCCCACTCTTCCCTGCATTTCCCAAAATGCAGATCTAAACACTCTAACGCCACGGCTTAAGAACTAACAATATAACACAATTAAAATGTATGCAAACATATCTACACGACCATAAGAGAGACTTATAGAAGAGAGAGACTCCACCAGCAGAAGGCTGCAGGCCCTGATGGTATCAGCCCCAGGATCCTGAAGACATGTGCCAGCCAGCTGTCTCCTGTCTTACAACACATCTACAACCTGAGCCTGGGTCAGGAAAGAATACCGGTGCTTTGGAAGACTTCCTGCCTGGTTCCTGTTCCAAAGAAGTCGACACCATCAGACCTCAATGACTATCGACCAGTGGCCCTCACATCTTATGTCATGAAGGTGCTGGAGGGACTGGTTTTGGCCAACCTGAGGCCACAGGTGAGAGCCCTGCTAGACCCTCTGCAATTTGCTTACCAGCCCCACTTGGGAGTTGATGACGCTGTCATCTACCTGCTGCAACGAGCCCATTCGCACCTGGATGGTGGAGGAGGCACTGTGAGAATCACATTCTTTGATTTCTCTAGTGCTTTTAACACCATTCAGCCACTGCTACTGGGGGAGAAGCTGCGGGTGATGGGTGAAGACGACACAATGATCTCCTGGATTACTGACTACCTGACAGGCAGGCCACAGTTTGTCCGTATGGGCAGTGTTCTGTCTGATGCGGTGGTTAGTGATACAGGAGCTCCACAGGGGACTGTACTGTCTCCTTTCCTGTTCACCTTATACACCACTGACTTTCAGTGCAACACCGGGTAGTGTCACCTGCAAAAGTTTTCTGACGACTCGGCTGTTGTTGGGTGTGTAAATGAAGGACAGGAGGAGGAGTACAGGGCACTGGTAGACAACTTTGTGGAGTGGACTGGACAGAATCACCTGCGGCTAAACATCAGCAAGACCAGAGAGATGGTGATAGATTTCAGGAAGAAGAGGAAGACGGCTTTCCAACCTCTGTGCATTCTGGGAAGGGATGTGGAGGCGGTGGAGGATTATAAGTACCTTGGTGTTACCATCAACCACAGACTGGACTGGAGCTCTAACACTGAAGCTGTGTACAAGAAGGGGATGAGCAGACTTTACTTCCTGAGGAAGCTGAGATCCTTCAACGTGTGCAGCAAGATGTTGGAGATCTTTTATCAGTCTGTGGTGGCCAGTGTACTTTTCTTTGCTGTGGTTTGTTGGGGAAGCAGCATTGGAGCCAGCGACACCAACAGACTCAACAAACTGATCAGGAAGGCTGGCTCTGTGATTGGCTGCAAACAGGACACTCTGGAGGCTGTGGTGGAGAGGAGGACACTGAAAAAACTTTTTTCCATCATGGATAATCCTCTCCACCCTCTCCAACTCACACTGGTCAGACAGCGGAGCACCTTCTCCGGAAGGCTGCTTCAGCTTCGCTGTCGTAGCAACAGATACAGGAAATCTTTCCTGCCACAAGCCATCACTTTATACAACAACTCTCTCACCTCTGCCTGACAGAGAACTCTGGTCTCTCTACTGTTTTGTTGTATATATTATTATTGTTATAGTATATTTTGCATATTTAGTTTTGTTGTATATATTATTATTATTTATTGTTTATAGCACACTGTGCACTGTATATATACACTATGTATATATTGGATACTATTTATGTGTTTTAAGTGTTTTATTTGACATAGTATCTCACAAAAGTGAGTACACCCTTCACATTTCTGCAAATATTTTATCATATCTTTTCATGGGACAACACTGAAGAAATGATACTTTAATACAATGTAAAGTAGTGAGTGCAGCTTGTATAACAGTGTAAATTTGCTGTCCGCTAAAATAACCCAACACACAGCCATTAATATCTAAACGGCCAGCAACAAAAGTGAGTACAGCCCTAAGTGAAAATGTCCAAATTGGGCCCAAAGTGTTAGTATTTTGTGTGGCCACCAATATTTCCAGCACTGCCTTAACCCTCTTGGGCATGGAGTTCACCAGAGCTTCACAGGTTGCCGCTGGAATCCTCTTCCACTCCTCCATGACAACATCACGGAGCTGGTGGATATTAGAGACCATGCACTCCTCCACCTTCTGTTTGAGGATGCCCCACAGATGTTCAATAGGGTTTAGGTCTGGAGACATGCTTGGCCAGTCCATGACCTTTATCCTCAGCCTATTTAGCAAGGCAGTGGTCATCTTGGAATACTGCCCTGCAGCCCAGTTTACAAAGGGAGGGGATCATGCTCTGTTTCAGTATGTCACAGTACATGTTGGCATACTTGGTTCCCTCAATGAACTGTAGCTCCCCAGTGCCGGCAGCACTCATGCAGCTGCAGACCATGACACTCCCGCCACCATGCTTGACTGTATGCAATACACACTTGTCTTTGTACTCCTCACCTGGTTTCTGCCACACACGCTTGACACCACCTCAGCCAAATAAGTTTATCTTGTTCTCATCAGACCACAGGACATGGTTCCAGTAATCCATGTCCTTTGTCTGCTTGTCTTCAGCAATCTGTTTGCGGGCTTTCTTGTGCATCATCTTTAGAAAAGGCTTCCTTCTGGGATGACATCCATGCAGACTAATTTGATGCAGTGTGCGGCGTATGGTCTGAGCACTGACAGGCTGACCCCTCACCCCTTCAACCTCTGCAGCAATGCTGGCAGCACTCCTACGTCTCTTTTCAAAAGACAACCTCTGGACATCACACTGCAATGAGGTGCCATGTTGAACTTCCAGTGACCAGTAGGAGAGAGTGTGAGAACGATAACACCAAATTTAACACACCTGCTCCCCATTTACACCTGAGACCTTATAACAATAACAAGTCACATGACACCAGGGAGGGAAAATGGCTAATAAAGCCCAATTTGGACATTTTCACTTAGGGGTGTACTCACTTTTGTTGCCAGCAGTTTAGACATTAATGGCTGTGTGTTGAGTGATTTTGAGGGGACAAGCTGTACACTGACTACTTTACATTGTAGCAAAGTGTCATTTCCTCAGTTTTGTCCCATGAAAAGCTATAATAAAATATTTACAAAAATGTGAGGGGTGTACTCACTTTTGTGAGATACTATATATGATGAACTAAGAAACATCCAGGTCTTGGGTCTGATAAAAGTGTAAAACGACCCATATACTAGTCACATTCTCCAGAAAGTCCCGCAATGGACCCGGCCCAAAACAAGCCACCCTAGTCCACAGTAAGATGAAGAGAAACATTTCACTTCGTGTGAAAAGAGAGAAGGTCCTTGTTTCTCACAAAGATGTCACAAAAAACAAGAACATGATTGTCTGATCATGCATTACACAGATTTACTGAAGAAAACGTTCCGGTAAATAAACATGTTAATTTGCACTGGTCCCATGGCTACCCAGCTAGCAGGGAATGTTCCCACAACATTGGCTAACATTCCCTACAAGTTCTTATTATGTTTTTAAAAAAATGTTTTTATCTAATGTTCAGAGAACATTTTAAGGATGTTATCATTTCAAATAATGTTCCTATAACGTTAAATGTTAAGAAAGGAAGAATGTTTTAGGTGCCACATTCTGAAGATATTTTGGTGATATTGTTGAAGTAACAGATTATAGAATGTTCTTCCATAAAACATTCCCATAATGTTACAAAATAGCAAAGGAGAACATTCTTAAGGCAACATTTAGAAAATGTTTTTGGCATGTTTTTAAGGCCTCCAATTACAGAACGTTTTTTTATAAAATTTTCCCACAATGTTATACGATAACAAAGGAAGAACACTGTCAAAGCAACATGAAGAAAATGTTTTCAGAATATTATTAAGGCCTACAATCCCAAAAAAATTTTCTAAAACATTCCTATAATGTGATATGTTAACAAAGGAAGGAAGTTTTAGCTGTAACATTCTTGGGATGTTTTGGGGATGTCGGTGAGGTAACATATAATAGAATGTTCTTCTACAAAACATTCTGAGAATGTTACATAAAAACAAAGGAAGAACATTCCGAAAGCAACATTTAGAAAATGTTTTCAGGATGTTATTAGGGCCTCAGATTATATCATGTTTGTTATAAAACATTTCAACAATGTTATATGATAACAAAGGAACAAAATTCTTTAAGCAACACTTGGAAAATGTTTTCGGGATGTTATGAAGGCCTCAGTTCACAAAACATTTTTTCTACAACATTCCTGTAATATGATATGTTAACAAAGGTGGAACACTTTGTCTGTAACATTCTGAGAATGTTTTGGTGATGTTGTTCAGTTAACAGATTACAGAATGTTCTTCTTTAAAACATTCCCACAATGTTAGATGATAACAAAGGAAAAATATTCTCAAAGCAACACTCTGTTTTCAGAGTTCGGCATGTCTTTAAGGCATCCAATTACATAACATTTTTTAATAAAACATTCCCACAATGTTACACAATATCAACGGAAGAACATTGTCAAACCAACATGTGGAAAATGTTTTCAGGATGTTATTAAAGCCTCAGATTTCAGTACATTTTTTTTTAATAAAACTTTCCCACGATATTATGTGATAACAAAGGAAAAACATTCTCAAAGCTACACACGGAAAATGCTTTGATACCTCAGATCACAGCAAAGAACATTCTAAAATGTTCCTGAAATGTGATATGTTAACAAAGGAAGGACGTTTTAGTTGCAACATTCTTGGGATTTTTTGGGGATGTTGTTAAGGCCTCAGATTACAGAACTTTTTTTTATAAAATGTTTCTGTATTGTGATATGTTCACAAATGAATAACATTCTCACTGCAACATCCTGAGGATGTTTGGGGGACATTGTTTTATAAATAATTACCACAACATTACATGTTCACAAAGGAATAACATTATCACGTTCAGAAAATCTTTTCAGGATGTTATTCAGGCTTCAGATTACAGAATGTGTTTTTTATAAAACGTTTCTGTAATGTGATATGTTAACAAAGAAAGAACATTCTCAAAGCAACATTTGGAAAATGTTTTGGGGGTGTTTTTAAGGCCTCAGATAACAGAACTTTTTTTTAAAATGTCATAAACCCATGCCAGCTCCAGGGAAGCAGGCCAAGTTACCTCAGAAAGCCAATGCAAGCCAAGACACGACCAAACACACCACAATGAAGTCGCTAACCCATCCAGACTCCCAGCCGTCCTAGGGTGATACATTTTCTAGGTTGCTGTTTGCAAATGACTTTATCAGCTACAAA